>NW_026610853.1:0-157428 GCF_029499605.1 Hyla sarda
CTGATGGTCCTGCTGTTGCCCTGGACCCGTTGGCCAATCCCTTGCTTCCCCTCGGGGTCGCAGGCACGGAGGTTAGCGGGGGCCGGAGTTCTTCGGCACATCGCAGACCGGGTTGACAGGTTGCTGGGCGGGGCTGGAGAGGACCCAGCAGTCATGGTACATATTGGCACCAATGACAAAGTAAGAGGTAGGTGGAGTGTCCTTAAAAATGATTCCAAGGACTTAGGTGGCAAGCTTAAGGCAAGGACCTCCAAGGTAGTGTTTTCTGAAATACTACCAGTACCACGAGCCGCACCAGAGAGGCAGCGGGAGATCAGGGAGGTAAACAAGTGGCTCAGAAGCTGGTGTAGGAAGGAAGGGTTTGGGTTCATGGAGAACTGGGCTGACTTCGCTGTCGGTTACCGGCTCTACCGTAGGGACGGGCTGCACCTCAATGGGGAGGGTGCAGCTTTGATTGGGGAGAAGATGGCTAGAAGGGTGGAGGAGTGTTTAAACTAGGGACTTGGGGGGAGGGAACCTACAGCAAAGAGGGGGAAGATAGTGTAGATAGAGAGGTGGGAATTATAAATGTACCTGGGGGTGGAGCGGAGGGAGGGGTTAGAATAGTTAATAGGAATAGGCTTCATAGGAAAATAAAACTTACACTCTTGAATCCCATTAACCCCAATAACATAAAGGATGGAAATGTAAAGTGTATGTTCACAAATGCCAGAAGCCTAGCAAATAAAATGGGGGAGCTTGAGGCCTTGATACTGGAGGAACATATTGATATAGTTGGGGTCTCTGAGACATGGCTGGACTCCTCGCATGACTGGGCTGTCAATCTGCAGGGGTTTACATTGTTTCGCAAGGATAGAATGAACAGAAAAGGTGGTGGAGTCTGTCTGTATGTAAGAAGTGGTATGAAAGTCAGTGTGAACGATGCCATAGTGTGTGATGATTCTGAGGAGGTGGAATCACTGTGGGTACAAAAGGAGGGAAATACTGAAAAAATAATATTTGGTGTAATCTACAGACCCCCTAATATCACTGAAGAGATAGAAGGTCGGCTGCATAAACAAATAGAGAGGGCCGCCCAGGCAGGTACAGGGGTAATAATGGGAGATTTTAACTATCCAGATATAGATTGGGGTCCGGGGTTGGCTAAAACTACAAAGGGGCGACAATTCCTAAATTTATTGCAGGATAATTTTATGGGCCAGTTTGTGGAGGACCCAACAAGAAGTGATGCCTTGTTGAATCTGATCATTTCCAACAAAGCAGAGCTGGTTGGTAATGTAACTGTGCGGGAAAACCTTGGTAATAGCGACCACAATATAGTTACTTTTGACTTAAAATGGAGAAAACAAAGACAGGCGGGGAAGGCAAAAACATATAACTTTAAAAAGGCAAACTTCCCTGGGCTGAGGGCTGCACTACAGGACATAGACTGGGGGGAGGTGTTCTCAAATACTGATACAGAAGGTAAATGGGACATCTTTAAATCAACTCTAAATAACTATACAGCTAAATATATACCAAAGGGGAACAAATATAAACGATTAAAACTAAATCCTACATGGCTGACAAATGATGTTAAAAGAGCAATAAACAACAAAAAAATAGCCTTCAAAAAATTCAAATCTGATGGGTCAGCTATAACATTTAAACAGTACAAGGAGCTTAATAAAATCTGTAAAAATGTAATAAAAACAGCAAAAATTCAAAACGAGAGACAGGTGGCCAAAGAAAGCAAAACTAATCCTAAATATTTTTTTAGATATATAAATACAAAAAAATCAAGGACATAGTATGTAGGACCCCTTAATAATGATAATGGGGAGGTTGTCACGGGCGATCAAGAGAAAGCGGAGCTACTGAATGGGTTCTTTAGTTCTGTATACACTATGGAAAAAGGAGCTGACATTGGCCAGGTCAGTGCTGGTAACACATCATGTAATGTACTGAACTGGCTTAATGTAGAGATGGTACAAGGTAAGTTAAGTAATATAAATGTAAGCAAATCTCCAGGGCCAGATGGATTGCACCCAAGAGTTCTTAGAGAGGTAAGTTCAGTAATATCTGTACCCCTGTTCATGATATTTAGAGAATCTCTGGTGTCTGGTATTGTGCCAAGGGACTGGCGCAAGGCGAATGTGGTGCCAATCTTCAAAAAGGGCTCTAGGTCTTCCCCAGGAAACTATAGACCGGTAAGTTTAACGTACATTGTGGGTAAATTGTTTGAAGGACTTATTTTTTTTTTTTTTCAACTGTAATTTTTATTAAAGATTTTCACAAAAGAAAACAGGAGTCCGCTAAGACTTAGGCAAATCAGAGTCCGGGGCGCAGCCCAGCACAATCACAATAGGGGTAAGTAACAATCCAATATAGAGAGCAGGACAAATAAAACAGTTGTACATCGGGACAATTAGCCCCGACTGCAGACAAACCATCAACCCAGCAAATATACAGAAGATAAGAAGCCATATAGTGAATTACTCAAAGGAGAGAACTGAAAAATTCTCCAACATGAAGGACCGAGAGAGAAGACAAACAGAAGACAGAAGGAGACAAAGACACCGAAGCACAAACACATTAGGGGAGAAGGAAGGAAGGGAGGGAAGGGGGGGGGGGATAGGGAGAGTTTTCGGTAGCGCCTTAAGGAGGTTGCCTGTCAGAGAAACGATCCCACGGCTCCCAAACTGAAAGGAAGGTGGGGATAGTATTATTCAGAGAGGCTGTGAGGTATTCTAGAGAGCGTATTTCACTAATACGGGAGAGTAGGTCTGACTCAGAGGGAGGAAGAGTCCTCTTCCAGCATTTAGCAACTAAGGTCTTAGCCGCCAAAAAAATGTGCATAGCCAGTTTAAACAACCTCTTGGGTAGAGCCGAGTGCGAGAGGTGCAAAAGATAGACCTGAGGGTTAGGAGGGACCGATACTCCAAAAACATCCGAAAGTAAGCGACTCACTAACTCCCAATATCCCGTGATGAGCGGGCAAGACCAAAAAATATGAAACAACGTACCCAAACCCACCCCACATTGCCAGCACTGGGGGGGGACACTGGTATTCAGTCTATTCAATAACTCCGGGGTATGGTACCAACCCAAAATCAGTTTGTATTGAGTCTCCTTGTAAGCAGTACAGCCCTCTCCCATATTATTTTCCACTGAGGAAGGGTAATAGACATATTAAGCGCTTCCTCCCAACGAGACATATACCGGTGGGATACCTGGACATCCCCCATATGCCGGGTAAGCAATGAGTAAATATCGGAGAGAAGACCCCTCACCTGAGGTCCACCACGACACAGCCTTTCAAAGCCTGTAGGCAAGGACACCACAAGGGAACCGAGCGTGGAGGACATAAAATGCTGTAGCTGTAAATAATGAAAATGCTCAGACGAGGGGAGATCCCAACGAGACTGCAACTGAGAAAAATGCAAGAGAGTTCGCGACAAGGGATCAACCACATCTGCCCAGCAAAAAAGGCCTCTAGACCCCCACTCCCCCACCATAAGAGAAGTCCGTCCGGGGGGAAAACTAGGATGATAAAGGAAAGATCGAAGAGGGGAGGAGGGAGACAGTAGTTTAAATTTGACAGAGCAGTAACCCCACACATATCTGGAAAGTGCCATAGGGCCCAGGAGAGGGGAGAGAGAAGGAGCAGAGGCAGGAAGAGTCCAAAGGAGAGCGTTAGGGTGGACAGGCGCTAACCATAGCTTCTCTAGCTCCATCCAACGGCTATAGGCATGATAGGTAGACCACGCCGCTAGATGGCGCAAGTGGGAAGCCCAATAGTACTTTACCACATCCGGGACCGCCAAGCCACCAAACGCCCTCCCGGCCATCATCACGGACATCGGGAGCCGATGTCTTTTTCCATCCCAAATAAATCGAAAAATAGCCGCCTGTAGAGAGCGCAGGGCTGACAGTGGGACCCGAACCGGCAGGGTCTCAAAAAAGTAAAGAAGCTTCGGGAGAATAGTCATTTTCACCGCAGCAATGCGACCAAAAAAAGAGATGTATTGCGAGCGCCATTTTTCCATAAGAGCACGGAGCTCCCGAAAGAGGGGAAGATAGTTGGTGGAATAAAGTGAGGAATAGTTAGAAGAGATCCAGACCCCCAAGTACTTAATAGCAGAGGGAGACCACCGGAAAGAATAGTCAGAGCGTAGAAGAGCAGAAAACGAAGAAGGGAGATTGAGAGGAAGGGCCTCCGACTTAGCAAGGTTAACCTTATAGCCGGAAACCACCCCATAGTCATGCAAAACCTTGTAAAGAGAAGGAAGAGACAGTAGAGGGCGAGAAAGTGTAAGAAGAACATCGTCAGCAAACAGACAAACCTTGAATTCCCTATCATGTAAGAAAATACCAGTAATGTCCGGATCACCTCTGATCATAGCGGCTAAGGGTTCAATACATAGCGCAAAGATCAGGGGGGATAACGGGCAACCCTGACGAGTTCCATTAAATAAAGAAAAAATAGGAGACGGCGAGTGAGGAAGCTTGAGTGAGGCTGTAGGGGAGGAATAGAGACCCCGCAGTGCAGTCAAAAACTTCCCCGAAATCCCAAATTTTTGTAAAGTAGCAAAAAGAAACGGCCACCCCAGCCTATCGAAAGCTTTTTCAGCATCTAAACTAAGAATTAAGGCCTGCTCAGATCTCCGATTGATCAAATCAATCAGGTCCACCACCCTCCTTGTGTTGTCTCCACCTTGGCGACAAGGGATAAATCCAACCTGGTCTTTATGAATGAGAGCCGGGAGGAAGGAGCAAAGTCTAACAGCCAATACCTTAGAAAAAAGCTTAAGGTCAGAGTTAAGGAGGGCAATGGGCCGATAGCTGGAGCAATCGTGAGGATCTTTGCCGGGCTTGGGTATAAGGGTGATAAGGGAGTGTAAGAAAGACTGCGGAATCGCCTCCCCGTCCAGAAAGGAATTGAAGAGAGAAATGAGTTTAGGCACCAGCAGAGTGGAGAATGTCTTATAATACAGATATGGGAAACCATCCGGCCCAGGAGAGCGACCAGTCGGGAGAGATTTAAGGACCTCCAAGACCTCCTCTCCCGTAATAGGGGCATTTAGAACATCCCGGTCGGCACCTGAAAGAGAAGGCAATCCACACCGAGAGAGATAGGTGTCTAAGGTGGCTGCCCTCTCCCCCGGGTCGGACGGCAACTGGGAAGGAAGTGAGTAAAGACCAGTGTAATAGTCAACAAAAAGACGGGAGATATCAGCAGGGTGGTAATGGAGAACCCCATTAGGGTCCTTCAAAGCAGAGGGGGATTGAGCAGCAGCCCGGTCACGTAAACGCCTCGCCAGCATTGTGTGAGCCTTATTGCCTTTCTCGTAGAAGCGTTGCTTGGCATAGAGCAATTGCCTCTCAACTCTATGTAGAGCCAGGTCGCCCAATCGCGCCCGGGCCGCAACCAAGCCCCTCAGTGTTGAAACAGAAGGAGAAGACAGCAAGCAAGCTTCCAGACGAGCAATCTCCAATCGAAGTTCCCGAGAGCGACTCAGAGCATTACGCTTAAGACCAGCGCCCAAAGCAATGCAATGGCCGCGGATCACAGACTTGTGAACTTCCCAAAGGATAGCCTGCGAGGACACTGAGCCTTCATTAGTGGCAAAGTAGTCAGTAATACACCGCTGAATCGACTCTCGGGAAGGTAACGTTTTAAGGAGGGAGTCATTCAATCTCCAATGACAAGATCTCAGAGAGGAAGGGGAAGAGGAGAAAGAGAGGAGAACTGGACAGTGGTCAGACCAAGAAATAGGATCCAGAGAGGTATCAGAGAGCATGCGCACCATCGGAAGATTCCCAAAAAAAAAGTCAATACGCGTATGCAACTTGTGTGGGTGCGAATAAAAACTAAAAGAGCGCTCCGTCGGGTGGCCAATCCTCCACAAATCGTAGAGCGAGGAGTTACGGATGAGACGCCGAAAAATTGAGGCAAAACGCAGCTGCGCAGGCACAGGGGGAGCGCCGGTGACTGAATGGCGGTCCAAGGAGGGGGAAAAGATGAGGTTAAAATCTCCACCCACTAACCATGCTGACGGGGGATACCTCTGGAGTTTAGTAAGGACCCTACGCAGAAAAGGAACTTGCGAAGTGTTAGGAGCATAGACATTACAAAGCAAAAGGGAGACCCCGCCCAGGGAACCCTCCAGTATGACATACCTCCCCTTAGGATCAAGAAGAGAGGAAGAGACTTGTAATGGGCAGGACCTAGACACCAAAATAGCTACCCCCGCCCTCTTCCTATCCATGGTAGCCGAGTAACGTTTGAAGGACTTATAAGGGATTACATACAGGAATACATAGGGGATAATAGTATTATAAGTGATAGCCAGCATGGGTTTACTAAGGATAGAAGTTGTCAAACCAATCTAATTTGCTTTTATGAAGAGGTGAGTAGAAGCCTTGACAGAGGAATGGCTGTGGATATAGTGTTTCTGGATTTTGCTAAAGCATTTGATACTGTCCCTCATAGACGTCTGACAGGTAAGTTAAGGTCTTTGGGTTTGGAAATTTTAGTTTGTAACTGGATTGAACACTGGCTCATGGATCGTACCCAGAGAGTGGCGGTCAATAATTCGTACTCTGATTGGTTCACGGTTATTAGTGGTGTACCCCAAGGTTCAGTACTGGGACCGCTGTTGTTTAATTTATTTATCAATGATATAGAGGATGGTATTAACAGCTCTGTTTCTATCTTTGCAGATGACACCAAGCTTTGTAGCACGGTACAGTCTATAGAGGATGTGCATAAGTTACAAGATGACTTGGATAGACTAAGTGTCTGGGCATCCACTTGGCAAATGAGGTTCAATGTGGATAAATGTAAAGTTATGCATCTGGGTACTAATAACCTGCATGCGTCATATGTCTTAGGGGGGGATTAAACTGGCAGAGTCACTGGTAGAGAAGGATCTGGGTGTACTTGTAGATCACAGACTACAGAATAGCATGCAATGTCAGGCTGCTGCTTCCAAAGCCAGCAGGATATTGTCATGTATCAAAAGAGGCATGGACTCAAGGGACAGGGACATAATACTCCCCCTTTATAAAGCATTGGTACGGCCTCACCTGGAGTATGCTGTTCAGTTTTGGTCGCCTGTACATAAAAGGGACACTGCGGAGCTGGAAAGGGTGCAGAGACGCGCAAATAAACTAATATGGGGCATAGAACATCTTAGCTATGAGGAGCGATTAAAGGAGTTACAATTGTTTAGTCTTGAGAAGAGACGTTTAAGGGGGGATATGATAAACGTATATAAGAATATTAATGGCCCATACAAAAAATATGGAGAAAAACTGTTCCAGGTTAAACCCCCCCAAAGGACGAGGGGGCACTCCCTCCGTCTGGAGAAGAAAAACTTTAGTCTCAAGGGGCGACACGCCTTCTTTACCATGAGAACTGTGAACTTATGGAACAGTCTACCTCAGGAACTGGTCACAGCAGGAAAAATTAACAGCTTTAAAACAGGATTAGATACATTCCTGGAACAAAATAACATTAATGCTTATGAAGAAATATAAAATCCCATCCCTTCCCCAATATCGCGCCACACCCCTACCCCTTAATTCCCTGGTTGAACTTGATGGACATATGTCTTTTTTCGAACGTACTAACTATGTTACTATGTTACTATGATGCCGCTGTTGGGGGTGATTTGACTGGTGTTGCTGCATTCCGCATGGAGGGGGTTCTTCGGGTCCAGCCTCCTGTCGTCGATGGTAGCCGAGTCCGTGATGTCCGAAGCCGTCCCGCAGCTGGAGTTACGGCCGCTGGTCCAGAGCCGGTAAGGTCGGGTGAGTACACCACTGTCTCCACTGCTGCGGGTTCAGGGGGGGTGGGGGGGTTGGAGGGTTTGCAATATTTCGTAGATGGGTTGCAAGCGTTGCTGCGCAGTAGCGGGTTGTCTGCGGGTGGGTCGCCGGTACCTGTGTGGGGCGCAGCGACTTTGTCCAAGGGGCTGGTGGATATAGTCGGGGTCCTGGGGTTGCTCGGGCGAGCTCACCCCCGGTGGTGGGGGCGTCGGGATCCGGTGGGGGGGTTCGTTTGGCTGCTTCTGCTCGGGGGGAGGTGTACGTGTGTTTCGAGGGCCCCTTGGGCGCGCACCTTAAGGCTGAGGTGCGGGAAAGGATTTGGAAGCGGGAGTGTGTGGATATTTTTTCGCTACTCCTGCTTGAAAAATTTAATCTGGACAGGGTTAGGCCGGATGAGTCGAAGCGTATGGAGAAGGTTGAGGAGGAGGAGGAGCGCCGGCGGTATCGGCTGATACCGCGGACCTTCTCCAACTGGCTTCAGGCGTTCGCTATTTTGGGCAGCGTTGTGGGAGAAAAGTCGCCGGAGCATTGCTCTGGTCTCTTTTGTTATTTGGACGCTGTTGGGGAGGCGTATTGGGTGTATGGGGGTTCGGCGTGGCTTTGGTACGATGAACAGTTTAGGCAGCGGATGGCGGTGCGCCATGATTTGAGGTGGGACCATAAGGACATAGGGCTGTGGATGCGGCTTATGGCGGCTCCACGCAGTGGGGGTGGCCTGCAGTCCTTTCGGGACAGCGCCGGAGGTGCAGGGCCGGGGTCAGGGTGTTTGCTGGCAATTCAATAAAGGGAATTGCAAGTTCGGAGCAGAGTGCCGTTTTAAGCACGAATGCTCCGGGTGCGGAGTGGGTGGCCACGGGCTGTCGCGCTGTTTCCGGCGAGGTAAAGGCAAATTGGGGGAGGTTGATGCGAAGAGGGGCGACCCCGGTGCAGGTGGCAAGGATGGAGCCTTTCCTCGCCAAGTACCCAAATAGGGCGGCGGCGGAATTTTTGAGGGCGGGGTTTACGGACGGATTCCGTATCACCTTTGAGGGGGTTCTGGATGGGAATGGGGAGGTTAGGAATTTGGTCTCGGCTCTTGTCCGGCCAGATTTGGTGGAGGAGAAACTGATGAAAGAGGTGTCTTTGGGTCGGATGGCTGGTCCTTTTGACTCGCCTCCGTTGGTGGGCCTAATAAGTTCCGCCTGTTTCACCACCTTTCACATCCTTCTGGAGGGTCGGTGAATGACGGCATTGACCCAGCTATCTGTGCTGTGACTTATACTTCTTTTGATGCGGCATTGGCGTGGGTCCGGAGGTACGGCCAGGGGGCCTTGTTGGCCAAGACGGACATTGAGGCCGCTTTTCGTCTGTTGCCGGTACACCCGGACAGTTTTGCGTTATTGGGGTGCTGTTTGGGAGGGCGTTTTTTTGTAGACATGTGTTTGCCCATGGGCTGCTCAGTTTCATGTGCGTTTTTTGAGCAGTTTAGCTCCTTTTTGGAGTGGGTGGTGCGGGTAGAGTCGGGTTTGGATTCGGTTTTGCACTACCTTGATGACTTCCTGATTTTGGGCCCGGCGGGGTCTAGGGTGTGTGCTATTTTACTACAGGAAATGGAGAGGGTGTCGGGCTGGTTTGGCGTTCCGTTGGCGCCTGACAAGACTGAGGGCCCGTCTACGTCGGTGAAGTTTTTGGGCATAGTGATCGACACTGTGGCCATGGAGTGCCGGCTGCCAGAAGATAAGCTGGGCGATCTGAGGGAGGAGGTGGCGAGGGCGTGTCGGGTTCGGAAGCTGCAGCTGCGGGAGGTCCAGTCTTTGCTGGGGCGTCTCAATTTTGTGTGCCGGATCATGCCTATGGGGAGGGTTTTTTGCAGACGTCTCGCGGCGGTCACGGTGGGTGTTTCTCGGCCTAATCACTATGTGCGGTTGCCGGTGGGGTTGCGTGAGGACCTGAGGGTGTGGCAGGATTTTTTGGGTCGGTATAATGGGCGCTCTGTGGTGATGGGGAGGCCGGTATCGAGCGTTGACCTGGATCTGTATACCTATGCGGCTGGGGCCTGCGGGTTTGGGGCTTACCTTCAGGGTCAGTGGTGTGTGGAGGTATGACGGGAGACTGGGCTGACTAGGAACCTTGCATTCCTGGAATTGTTCCCGATCGTGGTTGCAGTGTTTGTATGGGGGGAGCTGTTTCGCAATAGGAATGTGTGCTTCCATTGTGACAACCTGGGGGTGGTTTTGGCTATCAACAACCAGACGGCGAGTCCTCCGCCAGTGGTCACGTTGCTGAGGCGATTAGTGTTGAGGGTGCTAGAGCTTAATTCTCAGGTGGTGGCGTTGCATGCGCCAGGGGTGGATAATTCGGTGGCTGACGCTCTCTCTCGCTTACAGTGGGACCGTTTCCGGGAACTGGCGCCGGAGGCCGAGGTGACCGGCCTTCCGTGTCCGGAATGGCTGTGGCATCTGGTTTAGAGTTGGCGCTCGCTTTAGTCTGTCGGTCAGTAAGCCAGGCTACTTGGGCTTCTTATCGACGCTGGTGGTCGGACTGGGAGACGCTACTGGGACAGTTGTCGTTTATGGGCGCCCCTGCAGATTGGGAGGCGGCCCTATTGTATTATGTTGGTAGGCCGTTTTGCGAGGACGTGTCTCCGGCGGGGATTGGCCGTCGGATGTCGGCTTTTGCGTTCTGGTTCAAAGTTCGTGGTTTGCCGGACGTCTCTAAGTCGTTTTTGGTGCGTTAGGCACTGCGGGGGTTTCGGAGGGGGGCGGTGTCCAGGGATTCGAGGCGTCCGGTGACTTTTCCGCTTTTGTGTCGGTTGGGGACGGCGTTGGATGGGATTTCTATTTCGAATTACGAGCGTTGTTTGTTTTGATTGGCGTTTGTTTTGGCGTTTTTTGGGGCATTTCGGATGTTAGTTTGGAAGGTGGGGTTTTGCGTTCTTTGCTGCGCCGTTCCAAAACGGATCAGGAGGGTCGTGGGGTTACTGTGCGTTTGGCGGCCTTACGGGGCTCGGCTATGTGTCCGGTTTTTTGCTATGCGGCTTTTTTGGAGGTGAGGGTGGGGGTTGTGGGTCCTTTATTGGTACACGCAGACGGGAGTTTTTATTGCGTTTTCAATTCGTGTTTTTTTTTTTGGAAGTGTTTGGCGGTGGTGGGTTGTGTGGCACGGGATTATAGCTTGCATGCGTTCCGCATTGGGGCGGCTACCGAGGCGTCTCGTTGGGGCTTGGGACCCGAGATCATTAGGCGGATTGGGAAGTGGGAGTCAGAGAGGTTTCAGTTGTATGTTCGTCCTCATTTGCTGTGATTGTTGTGTGTTGGGGGAGTGCCGTTTGTATTTTGTTATTGTTTTTTGTCTTTCAGGTGGCGGCCCGGGACTTGTGCGGATTATCGGCCACTCCTATGTGGTGAGGGGTGGGGTGCGGGCTGGTGTTCGTCCAGCGGGCCGGCAGTTGGGCTTGACGAGTTCGACAGGTCAGGTCCACTGGTTGGGGAAGAGCGGAATGCGGAATTGTTGGCCAGGGTTCAGTTTTTTGTACACTTGGACAGAGCCCCCAACGACCTTGTCATACACCTAGGAGGGAATGATTTGGGTGTGAGGAGATCCCGGGATCTGACCTGGGACATCAAGCTGGACTTGATGCGATTGTGGTCGTCCTTTCCAGGCCTGATCATCGTGTGGTCTGAAATGGTGGCCAGGAGGAAATGGAGGCAGGCCAGGTCTGTGGTTGCCATTAATAGAGCACGGATTAAACTCAATAAGGTGGTGGGCAAATTCGTGGCCCGTAATGGGGGCCTGGTGGTGCGTCATAGAGAATTGGAGGGGAGCTCTTCGGAGTTCTTGGATGATGATGGCGTTCATCTGAATATTTTTGGTATGGATCTGTGGATCTTGGAGATTCGGGAGGTAGTGGAGCGAGCACTTAGTCTGTGGTGGAACGGGGACAAGTGAGGAGTCACTTGTCGCCATTGTGGCGGTGGCAGGAGAGAGACCTGGAGGTACAAGTGGATGGCATGGAGGTGATGGAATACAGTGTGGAGGTGGGCTGGGAGCGGTCCCAGCCCGATGGAAAATTCTGCAAGGGAACATGGGTTCCCAGGATTGTTGGGGGGGCCTGACAAAATGGTTCTCCTGTGCAGGCGCTAACGGCTAGGAGCAAGTGAGGCCCCATTCTAGCTTGGGCTCGGTAACAGTGCCTTCAGGTCCTCCTCCTGTGTTAGGGACATGTTAATTGGTTAACTTATGTTAAGAATGTTTTATTCAGGGCGTGACTGGACTCGCTAGAGAGAGGAAGCATGGTGTGAGAGCTCCCGCCGGACTGGACTGAAAACGGGCTAATGTGAAGGTTATGGGTGGTAGATCTCTTGCCAAACGGAAGAAGAAGCAACCTGCACCCACTGTGCCTCCTCTGAGCGGTATCGCCCGCTATTTCGCATCTCAGAAATCCGATCGGACCGACCAACCTGTGGTGCGGCCTTCAGACGCCATTCCCCAACAACAGCAGTGCGAGGCGGGGAGAAGGAGTGAGCAGGCGCTCCAAGCGGCGTCTGCAGCAAGTGACCCCGCTGACAGTGCAGCTCACACGGCCTGCAGACAGAGAGAGACCGGCGACAATACACAGGACTCTGCTCCGGGCTTTGACAACGCGCCGTGCGCGATACTGGAAGTAAGTGCCGCGCCTCCCTCCAGCACCAGTGCTCGGCTACCTCACCGCCTCCACTGCTGCCATCTCCTGCTGCGCCACAGCGTCCGGCACAGACCTGTGCCGTCCAGCACCCGGTCACCTACTGGTGCGGAACTGCACTTAACTTAGAGACTCCTTCCCCACTTACCTCCACATCCCTACCTGAGTGCTTATCAGACCACCAATGCCCGGGCATCAACCCGCTAAGAAGCTAGGCCCTGCCATACAGCCTATATCCACCAACCTCTATGTGACACAGATAGGGATGGGATCCTCACAGTCTACTGATGACAACCCAGTAGGGCAGTCTGCAATACCTGCCTCCCCGGCTCCTGACCACAGCTTGATGCCACAACCTGAACATCAGGTACTTCCTGCACCTGAATTTCGCCAGGGCTTGCAGCCTGAGTCCCCAACTCCCAATAATACATCACCCGACACAATAGCCTCCTCCATGGCTGCCGGTCCTGCCGCAATGAATCCACAGGCTGCTGGCCCCTCGCCATCCTTGCCGTCTCCTGCCACTGGCCAACACGTTTCACGTGAGATCCAGTATACGAATCCTGCATCTATGACACCTTTATTACCTACCTGCCAGGACTCGGGGAATGCCCAACAGTCACAAGATGGCTATTGGAGGCTGGTTGAGAAACGACATAAATCGCAAGGGACTTTACGTACACCACCTGTACGCGGAGCGGCTGCGCCACCCCAGCTACCTGTGCTCCCAGAAAAGGTTCCTGGCCCTCCGGCATGCGACATAACTGACTGGGCCAATGAAATGTACTCTGATGGCTCCAACTCTGATAGAGACTCTCAAGACTCATCTGTGGATAGTGACGCCCCTGAGTACTGGGGTAAAAGTCCCCCTGCAAAGAAAAAATTATTCAAGACCCTGATGAAAGTGAGACATAATAAACGCCGTTCCCGTGACCATTCATCCTCTGAGGACTCTCATACTCCAACGGAGGATGCCCCTCATAGGTCTGCACCCTCTAGACAGCAGATGCCAGCCATAACTGCCACGCTTCAGTCACATGTTCCGCCTCCTACCTTTCCACTTACTCCTGAGATGGCGCTCTCGACATTGCAGGGACACCCTGAATTGCAAGCACTCTTGACCCTGATCCCCACTAAAGCTGACTTGGCAACGCTGGCGACCGATCTCAAACTTGCTTGGAACCGTGACCTGGAACCCGTTAAGGCTGAGGTGTCTAACTTACATAAGAAGGTCCAGAGACTGGAGGATTTTTGCTCTACTACTACAACCCACCTCCAGAAACTACAGGAAGCCACAGAGAAATTGACATTACAGCAAATCCACACAATTGATCACTTGGACGATCTTGATAATAGGAATCGGCGCAATAATCTTAGGATCAAGGGCCTTCCGGAAACAGTTCTACCTCAGAACTTGCCAGATACATTGCAACGTCTCTTTAATGAACTACTAAAGAAACCGCCGTATTCGAACATAGAACTGGATCGTGCTCACAGGGCTCTCAGAGCGAAACATCCTGATCCGAAAAAGCCCCGTGATGTTGTCTGCAGAGTGCATCATTTTCTCCAGAAAGAGGCAATCCTGAGAGGTGCTAGACAGGTTAAAAACCTTTCCTATAATGGTTCCCCTATACAGATATACCCAGATCTTTCTCTACGGACCCTCCGTTTGAGAGCCTCCTTGAAACCGTTGCTGACTCTGTTACAAAATGCTAAAATTGTTTACAGATGGGGCTTCCCCTTCTCTCTGAATGCAAAGTATGGATCCAATATCTCTACGCTCAAGAGACCGGAAGATTTGCCTGCCTTCCTTGAAGCCTTCCGTATCCCCCATGTCAGTCTGCCTGAGTGGGAAGCCTTGTTCTTATCTCCCCTTCCTGCTGCACCGCAAAACCGTCCTGATCGATCTCCGAGAGACCGTCCATCCGAGGTCACCACAAGTGTCCCGCTGCAGCAAAGATCGAAACGTAAAACCTGAGCTGCCTATCTGAGATATTAGTGTATTACCTCATATGTAGTTTAACACTGTCAAATGTGGTTGCATTATGTCACCGCAGATAGATTACTGATATTTCTTGTCTTTTATAGCTTGTCCTCATATGGTCACTGTTTCCTGGCCTGTTAGTCTTATATTCTTTACTTGTTTATTTTATGTCTCCTTTGCTCCCATGGTACCCACTCTTCCTAAATATAATTTACTACCTGCACACATAATGCCCATAACCTACCAACTACCATTGTTCCCCTAATTTAGTTGCTACTGTTGTCACACTTAGCCCGTTTCATACTCGCCTCATCCCCTTAAGCGGGGATGAAGCTCTGACCTGTTACTCATAAGTCCAACCCAGGACCACTAAATGCTGTCCTTTCTGGCTTGTCTATCACGTTACCCCACTAGTATGTACATCGGACTGGTTCCGTTGGTACCTCTGACCCTTATGGTCTATTCCTTTAGTCCCTTTGCTTCTGTGTCTGTGCAGAAGCTTCTCTTCCCTTGCTTTCCTCCCTTTTCCCTTCCTCCCCACTTACTTGTGCTCTCTTCTATACGCAGACTTGAATCCTCGGACACTTGCCTGACTGATGGGCTGGACCCTCCACCTGTCTACCAACGGTGTGGTGAATATTGGCATTTACACATTACATCTGATGGCGGTTGACCTTCACATTACTACCCTTAATGTCAAGGGTTTCAACACCCCCGAAAAGCGTGCCCAGACGTTGTTCTCCATTCATAAGCAAAGATCCCATATCATAGCTCTACAGGAAACACATTTTAAAAAAGGTCACCTCCCTACCATACCAACCAGGCACTACGATAAATGGATACATAGTGTTAACCCTGATTCCAGGACTAAGGGTGTATCCATAGTTTTTCACAGGACGCTTCCCATTACGATCCAGACCTCCCTAGTTGACACAGACGCTCGATTTGTCTTCGCCAATTGCCTCCTTGCGGGACGTAATCTGACGGTGGCCTCTATATACGCTCCGAACCATAACCAAATTCAGTTCTTACTGAAGACTTTGGAGAGACTCTCCTCCTTTGCCAGGGGTCAGATTCTCCTGTGTGGAGACTTTAACACACCTCTATTCCCTCAGGTGGACACCTCATCAGGACACTCATACATCTCTCATAGTAAACTCAGGGCCCTTAGGCATAAGCTACATCTATTACAGTTAATTGATACCTGGAGAGCCTTCCATCCACAAGGACGAGATTATACCTTCTTCTCACACCCTAGACAAACATACAGTAGAATAGACTACATTCTCTGTTCACACTCCCTCCTCCCCTCTTTTACTTCTGTTACGATTGGTGTTGTCTCTATGTCTGATCATGCCCCAGTTCAGGGTACATTTACGCTTCCGACCTTGGTCAAGCCACATGCCTCTTGGAAGCTTAATGAAGTGGGATCCGTCGTCACCGCTAATCAAGTGGGAAACATTGAAATGTGTCTTGAGGGGAGTTTTGATGAGGCATGGGGCTTGGCTGAAAAGGGAAGCCTCAGCTAAGCTGATGACATTATACCGAGAGCTGCACATCCTAGAGACACGGCACAAACAACACCAACAGGACTCAACTTACCGTGAACTTATCAGAGTCAGGAGTGATCTGTTAGAGACGCTCAACAAAAAACACTGCCACTATAGACAACTAACGGGTAGACTGTTCTACGAGTGGAGTAATAAATCGGGGAAGATGCTGGCGAGGGCCCTTAGGGCGACACGCTCGACCCTCTATGTCCCCTCCATTCGCACTCGATCAGGCACCCCTTCTTCCCTCACGCCGGAAATACTGGAAACTTTTCAGAAATATTATACAGACCTATATAACCTCCCTTAACCTACCGCTCTCTCCTCTCACACTGACACTCAACCCTCCTTACAGAATTACTTACATGAAACGGCATTGCCCATCCTAACTGCTGAATCTATCTCGGACTTGGAGGCTCAGTTCACCCCTGAGGAACTCCACCTGGCGATATCGGCCCTACCTGCTGGTAAAAGTCCGGGACCAGATGGCTATACTGCCAAGTTCTATAAGACCCTCAGGGATGACCTGTCCTCCACACTCCTGCTGACTTTTAATGCTATCTCATCTTCCTCCTTTTTGGGATCGACTCTGAGACAAATAGGTTTGGGCCCCCATATGTTTGCCAGAATCATGTCGCTGTATTCCTCACCCCAGGCTAGAATCAGAATCAATGGACAGCTGTCGGCTCCCTTTAGCATTCGCAACGGTACGAGGCAAGGCTGCCCATTATCACCTATCCTTTATGTCCTATGCATGGAGCACTTGCTCAATGCAATACGCTCGAATCCAGATATAAGAGGCCTCTCCTCTCCCTCGTGCAGTTGCAAATGCTCAGCGTTCGCTGACGATGTCCTTCTATTTCTCTCCTCCCCGCTCACTACCCTCCCTTCCCTCCTCTCCACCATAGCACAATATTCGGCTTATAGTAACTATAAACTGAACCCATCCAAAAGCGAAGCTTTGAATATCACACTGCCCTCCCAAATGATCACTCACATTTCTTTCACTTACCCTTTTAAATGGCAGAGGTCATCACTGAAATATCTTGGGATCCTAGTCCCTAGTGATCTGGCTAGCACTTTTCAATTAAATTTTCCCCCATTGTTCCACACCCTGAGAACTGACTTGTCGAAATGGGACAATAAAAACTTCTCATGGATTGGCAGGGTAAATATTTTTTAAATGAACATCCTACCCCGCTTACTCTATCTCTTTGCCTGTATCCCCTGTCATATCCCCCGTTCTTTCTTTAAGGACCTCTCTGCAATGCAGTCTCACTTTGTTTGGAGTAAGAAACATCCCCGCTTGGCAGGGAAGGTGCTTTATAGACGCAAGAGGGAGGGTGGCCTCGCACTGCCAGACTGCCTATCGTATTACAAGGCGATCATATTAGCCAGAATACTAGACTGCTACCACAGTCAGACTGCTAAGCAATGGGTTGTCTTTGAAAGAAATCTCTGTGGTGTGGATGCTAGGTCTACCTTGTGGACCAAAAGACTGCCCGCCCCCTTGCACCCACCTGACCATTTACCCCCGGTAACACATTCAATACTGCGAGCACATCAGTCCTACCTGAAAAATACATCTCACTATTTCCCGGATGGCCCCCTTATGCCCCTGTTTGGCAATGTGCTCTTCCCTCCAGCGCAGACTTCTGCCACTTTCTTAACGTGTAAAAAGTCTGATTATGTCCTATTCTCTTCCTTACTGCAACCCACAGGCTTGAAATCCCTCTACGACCTTTTGGGTGGAACTCAGCCTTCAACTATACATAGGTTCCAATATAGTTAACTTCTACACTTCTATAACACCAACAAAGCCGCACTCCGTCTTCATAGACAACTGACCCCCTTTGAAACCCTTTGTGCGGCCTCCGCTCCTGTCCCCCATGCAATTGGAACTCTCTATGCCCTGATCATAGGGGAACGCTCTGAAATTCCCCTGCCCTATCGAGTGGCATGGGAAAGGGAACTACAATGTTCTATTCCTGACAATGACTGGTCTCGTGCCCTGCTACATTGTCACAAATCTAGTATCTCATGCAAGGCACAAGAAACTAACTATAAAATCATCACGAGATGGTACAGAGTGCCGTCTCTTTTGGCGCAGATGTTCCCACAGGCTTCTGATGCATGTTGGAGGTGCGAACGCTCAAATGGGACAATGTCCCATATCTGGGTGACATGCCCGACATTGAATACGTTTTGGACACAAGTTTTATCTACCGTAAATAGGCTGACGACCCTTTCCATCGATAAGGACCCACGACCTATCCTCCTGTCCATATTCCCTAACACATGCCCCCGTCTGTCAGCCACTTTAGCACACTATTTACTTATCTCGGCTAGAGCTGTGATCCCTCGCCTTTGGAAATCTCCACTACCCCCGACCTACTCCTCATGGCTGAGGGAAGTTACCTATACTTGTAGGATGGAAGAACTCCGGGCAGACTCTACCCGACAGTTCGATAAATACCATGCTGTTTGGTCGCCTTGGCTATCCTATGTTGCCTTTCAGGAGTTCACTGATGATAACCTGGATCTGTCACCACGCACGCTCATCCCCCTCTGTCCAACTCCGCAATAGCTCACCCACAGTTGCTGTTTACTGCTTAGACAGGTGGAGAGGTTCAGTCCGAACAGGTAAGACTCTCTGCCATATTACACTAAGTCTGCTGCATCCTATCTCCCCCTCTTCGATTCTTCTACACCCCCCCCTCCTTCCTCTATCCCCCTGTATCTTTTCCTCTCTCTCCCTCCTCTCCTATCTTCCAGTTCCCTCTACCGATGTTGTGTTTCCTTTGTCTGTCCTGGTTCTCTGCTTCACTACTGGCGATGTTTGAATTTTCGCTAAAGTTATCGAATTTATACGTAGTTCTGAATCCTGTTAGCTACTCACAACCTCTGTTCTCTGGAGTTCATTTATGATGTGAGGCTCGGACTGCTGTAATGTTTAACTTCGCTGAGTGACTCCTTGTTTACTTGAGCCATGTGGGCTTTGTTGCCTGACCAGTGTAGACACTTCTCATGTTGTAATTTTCATTTTACCTTGTATGTTGAAAACCTTAATAAAACTTTACTTTGAAAAAAAAAAAAATATATGTTTTATTCAATGTTATGTATGATGTTCATACAAGGTTGCCTTACAATGTTTTATTGTTATTTATTGTTTGATATTTAATAAAGGGGCTGCTGTGGCCTTGTTACCACCAACACTGTGTCTGTCATGTTTAAGGTAAGGGATTCCTCGTTACAAAGGGGGCTTTTGGGGGTTGGTGGATGGTAGGCTTTAGCAGCTATAATATCCCCAAATCAAGGGTCCAGGCTGTAAAATAGAAGAACACCGGAGCAGCCAGATACACTGACTCTAAGGCTGAGCCTCATACTTCTACCGAAGCTGCAGAGTTATAGGGGAACTGTAAAAATGAAAGTACTACAACCCCCAGTGTGGTCAGTCTGTGCCCCCCTAAGGGTCAGGGTTGGAGGAGGCACAGGTTGAAAAGACACACTACATTGGGAGTTGTAGTACTGTAGTTGTTAAAGAAAAAAAATATGTTTTCATCATGTTGCCCATAGCAACCAATCAGATTACTTCTTTCATTCTTGAGAAGACCTCTGAAAAATAAAAGAAGTGATCTGATTGGTTGCTAAGAGCAACTGGACAACATTTCCTCTCCACAGGTACATTTCCCCGATTGTCTTCATATTTAGGATGAGAATCTACTGACAAAGTGAGTAGCCAACCATTTCTGGGCATAAAACTCTGTAAGAAACAGCAGTCTGGGGGCGTCTGTGGTGGACATGAAGGAAGGGGGGGGGGTCCAGGGAAATTGAGATTTGACGTCTGCAGCGAGCGCTTCTCACTGAGCGACGGGTCTCATCCCAGGTATTGCAGGGGGACCCCCCACGATCAGCTACTTATCCCATAACCCATGGATAGGGGATAAGTTAATTTTTGCCATAGTTCTCCTTTAATTGGCCAGAACACACCCAAAATCGGTCCCAGCCAAATATTGCTTCGTGTCCTGTCATTTCTCCCAGCTGTTCTTTTTCTACCTGCTTGTAAGGCATGCCTACACTCTCTAATTCCTTAAAGTGGTACTCCGCCCCTAGATATCTTATCCCCTACCTTAAGGATAGGACAAAAGATGACTGATCACTGGGACCCCCGCAATCTTCATGCAGCACCCGGCGTTCCAAATAATATATTAAGAACTCTGGGTTCTCGTGGTGCGGGTCGTGACCTCCCGCCACGCCCTTTCCATTTATGTCTATGGGAGGTGGTGTGATGTCACAAGAAGGTGTGGCATGATGTCACGAATCCCATCACAGGAACCAGTGATCTAAACATACTATTTAGAATTTTGGTTGCTGCATGGAGATTGCTGGGGTCCCAGCAGCAGGATCCCCTTGATCAGACATCTTATCCCCTATCCTTTACATAGGGGATAAGATATCTAGAGGCGGAGTACCCCTTTAAGGGACAGTTCATGTACCCAAAAGTTGATCCTTTGCAACCGTATGACCCCTAGCAAGTTCCCTGCATGAGTCCCATTCATCAGAAAAAGGCGTGTGCATGGAACTTGCTGGGTGTTCTACGTTTGCCTCATAAACTGCACCACCCAGCACCAGTTGCCTCTCTCTGCACCACATTATGCAGATCGTGCAGGAGAGCAGCTTTGGTCATCCATGTTTTGCTAACTCTATTTTCACACACAGAAATAAATAAATGAGTCGAACAAGTCAAAGAACAGTTTAAAAAAAGGGGAACTTTATTTATTATTTATTAAAATGTTTGTGTAGGGGATTTTTTGTAACCTCCCATCACTCACAAAGAGCGTACAGTAACTAATACTCAGGACAGGAAAAACCTCCAGAGGGGAGGAAACCTGTAGGGAATCCATGGCTACTGTATGGCCCTTCCTCTGGGCATACTAAAGGAGGTTACCTCTATAATTTGGGCAAATGTTTCTGTGTATGTGCATGATTCCTAGGCCTGTGCCTTCATCCAACGTCTTGCTGTAGGTCCCGAAATGCTACTCCATGTCCTGGAAATAGTGCATCTAAGATAGGGGACAAAAAAGATAGATTATTTACATGTTTATCATAAAAATACACATGGAACTGCAATAAAGACCTTTTGGACAAAACAATGTAACACTTACCAGTCACAGTCATGTGCATGACTTTGCATTCCCGTGTCCCTACACAGTGTCCAGCACCGGCCCCTCACTGATGAACAGGACCAGTGTTATTTCTGGGGCTATGCCTTCATCCAACGTCTTGCTGTAGGTCCGGAAATGCTACTCCATGTCCTGGAGATAGTGCATCTAAGATAAGAAAAAAAAGATAGATTATTTACATGTTTATCATAGAAATACACATGGAACTGCACTAAAGATCTTTTGGACACAACAATGTAACACTTACCAGTCACAGTCATGTGTATGACTTTGCATTCCCGCGTCCCTACACAGTGTCCAGCACCGGCCCCTCACTGATGGAAAATGAACAGGAGCAGTGTTATTTCTGCTCAGTGCTGCTCTTTGGTGGACAATGGTTATGACATCACATGTTTGACACACTGTTACCTCCTGGGAGTTCTATTTCAGTAGTGCTGCTCTCTGATTGGCTGAAAATCAAAAAAGCTTTCTAATATATTCTGTATGACTGTTATTTAAGGTTTTTGACAAATTTTATTAAAATGGCGCCACTCCCTGTGGGTGCGTTATATTTGTTTCTCCTAACCAGACATTCTGTATAAGTAATATAATTTGGTGGCCCCAACAGCCTCGGCCCATAGGTTTCTTACATAGATCAATGCTACTCCGGTAGGCTCAATGAGCAGCGCTGGCCGCCGGGACGTCTGACGAGTGACGTCCCTGACGTTGCGGTCTGGAACGAAGGATGTCACTAGTCATACGTCCCAGCAGCCATTGATTTAAAGTGGTCATGGCTCCTGCTGCCAGTTCAAGATCAGACACCATGGCCCTAGATTGACATACTGCAACACCGATCCCCTGTGGCTGCCCACCTGTTGCAAAACTACAACTCTCAGCCTTCGGCTGTCAGGGCATGCTGGGAGCAGGGGCGGGTCCAGAGTCGAGTCTCGGGAGGGGCGCTATTAGAGTATTTTGTGTTGGTGGACAGAAGATTACGGAACTTACAATATTATTAAATGTATCATACAGTCCTAACCTTGTTTAAGACTCTTAGGCCGTGCTCATATGTCAGAAAAATAATCATATATACCAATTGCCACAGAATGGGAAAGTGCTAAGGCTCTATAGTGAGGAGAATACGCAGTGATATCAGTGACTACAGGTGACGTCTTATCATTGTGTATTCTCCTCATTATAGAGAAGACGTCACCTGTAATCACTGATATCATTGTGTATTCTCCTCAATATAGAGATCAGTGATTACAGGTGACGTCTTCTCTATAGTGAGGAGAATACACAATGATATCAGTGATTACAGGTGACGTCTTCTCTATAGTCTTTCCTTATCTAATTCAGATGGTACATACCGCCAGGATTTGTTCCAGCTAAATCTTCTCTCTGCAGAACTTGATGCCCAGACGTCTCCTCACTATGCCAATGCATTCTGATCCTCTATATGAAAACAATAATTATTATAATACTGCCAAACACTGTATTCTTTGAATATAATACTGTCACACACCCTCCTAATATAATTCTGACATACTGTACCCCCTGAATAGACAACACACTGTACCCTCTGAATATAATACCACCATACACTGTACCCTCTGAATATAATACTACCACACACTGTGCCCTCTAAATTTAATACTACCAAACACTGCACCCTCTGAATATAATACTATCACACGCTGCACCCTCTAAATATAATACTATCACACACTGTACCCACTGAATATAATACTAACACACACTGTGCCCTCTAAATCTAATACTACCACACAGTGCATTCTCTGAATATAACTTGCTGTGCTGTAACTACCCTCTGAGTAAAATACCGTAATGTATTGTGGCCCCTAAAAAACGTACCACCCCAGAAATTCCTCACAATATACACTATACTTCTGAAAGGCAAAACACTCTGTGCCTTCACATATAGTAATAATGCCCCATCTTGTGCCCCTACATATAATATGACCTGTCCTGTTCCCCCACATAATAATGCCCTCTGTGCTGTGCCCCTCACATAGAATGCTCCTGTCATGTGCCCCACACATTTAATGCCCCCTGTGCTGTGCCCTTCACATATAATGCCCCCATTCTTTGCCCCTCACATATAATGCATCCATCATGCGCCCCTCATATATAAAGCCCCCATCATGCGTCCCGCACATATAATGCCCTTATCATGCGCCCCTCACATATAATGCCCCCTGTGCTGTGCCCTTCACATATAAAGCCCCATGTCCTGTCCACTCAGGGGGCATTATATGTGAGGAGCACAGCACAGGGGGCAATATATGTGAGGGGAACAGCACAGGGGGCAATATATGTGAGGGGAACAGCACAGGGGGCAATATATGTGAGGGGCACAGCACAGGGGGCATTATAAGTGTGGGGTACATAACAGGGGGCATTATATCATATAATGTCCCCCTGTGCTGTGCCCCACACATATAATGCCCCCTGTGCTGTGCCCCACACATATAATTTATATGTGTGGCACAGCACAAGGGGCATTATATGTGAGGGGCACAGCACAGGGGGCATTATATGTGAGGGGCACAGCACAGGGGGCATTATATGTGAGGGGCACAGCACAGGGGGGCATTATATCATATAATGCCCCCCTGTGCTGTGCCCCACACATATAATGCACCCTGTGCTGTGTGCCCCACACATATAATTTATATGTGTGGCACAGCACAGGGGGCATTAGGTGAGGGGCACAGCACAGGGGACATTATATGATATAATGCCCCCCTGTCCTGTGCCCCTCACATATAATGCCCCCTGTGCTGTGCCCCTCACATATAATGTCCCCTGTGTTGTGCCCCTCACATAATGCCCCCTGTGCTGTGCCACACATATAAATTATATGTGAAGGGCACAGGACAGGGGGCATTATGTGAGGGGCACAGCACAGGGGGCATTATATGTGAAGGGCACAGGACAGGGGGCCCCCTGTCATGTGCTCTTCACATATAATGCCCCCTGTGCTTTGCCCTGCAGACCAGGGACATGCACAGACATTTTGGAGGGCAGGGGCTCAAGTAAAAAAGAGGGCACTTTTCATAATTTAAAAAACGTCTGCCAGACTTAATGGGCAGATGTGCTGCGGCCCAGGGACACAGTGGCCTCCCGCCAGGCTTTCTCGACATTCTTAGCCCCCATAAAAGTTGGTGTTTTTGTAAAATCGAGTCAAGAACAGTTTCTATGAAGGTCTGCCATGTGTATATACACTTTGGCTGTGCTGTCAGTCTTATTTACAGAAAAGATATGACAGCTGCCCTATAATATACTGTATTATAGAGGAGATTTATCAAACCTGTGCAGAGAAAGAGCGGTGCAGTCGCCCATAGCAACCAATCAGATCGTTTTGCGGAAGGATTTTCCTCTGCAAAGGTTTTAATAAATCTCCCCCTATATGCCCCCACCTGAGCTCTATATGACAGAACCCAGCACCCATCACCAATCACCCATTACCCATCCCCAATCACCCATCCCCAATCACCCAGCACCCATCACCCATCCCCAATCACCTAGCACCAATCACCCAGCACCCATCACCAATCACCCAGCACCAATCACCCAGCACCAATCACCCAGCACCCATCACCCATCCCCAATCACCTAGCACCAATCACCCAGCACCCATCACCAATCACCCAGCACCAATCACCCAGCACCAATCACCCATCACCCATCCCCAATCACCCAGCACTCATCACCCATCCCCAATCACCCAGCACCAATCACCCAGCACCAATCACCCAGCACCCATCACCCAGCACCCATCACCAATCACCCACCTTACGCAGGAATCTCCACACAGCTCTGGTTCTTACACTGAAGAGATGGACACCACACTAATATATGCTTACAGTCTACAATATACTAAAGTTGGCAAAAAAACATAATTATAAATATACAAAGATGGCGAGGCATAGCACAGCATACAGGATGGAGGCAGGGAAGCTCCGCCTCCATTGCGCACAAGACTGACTTCGCATACTAGCAATGTGGGGCAATACCTAGAAAATGGAAAGACCAATTTTTGTATACTGCACTGTAACCTAGTGTATTGGGTTTAGTGCGAGTAAACAGCCTGTCAGTTTCCCTTTAATTATATACCGTACCTCCCCTTAATTCCCTATATACTGTGCCACCATTCATCTATTAATTCCCTATATACTGTGCCACCATTAATGAACTATATACTGTGCCACCATTCATCTATTAATTCCCTATATAATGTGCCACCATTCATCTATTAATTCCCTATATACTGTGCCACCATTAATGAACTATATACTGTGCCACCATTCATCTATAAATTCCCTATATACTGTGCCCCTATTAATTCCCTATATACTGTGCCACTATTAATGAACTATATACTGTGCCACCATTCATCTATTAATTCCCTATATACTGTGCCACCATTAATGAACTATATACTGTGCCACCATTCATCTATTAATTCCCTATATACTGTGCCACCATTCATCTAATAATTCCCTATATACTGTGCCACCATTCATCTATTAATTCCCTATATACTATGTCACCATTAATGAACTATATACTGTGCCACCATTCATCTATTAATTCCCTATATACTGTGCCACTATTAATGAACTATATACTGTGCCACCATTCATCTATTAATTCCCTATATACTGTGCCACTATTAATGAACTATATACTGTGCCACTATTAATGAACTATATACTGTGCCACCATTCATCTATTAATTCCCTATATACTGTGCCACCATTCATCTATTAATTCCCTATATACTTTGCCACTATTAATGAACTATATACTGTGCCACTATTAATGAACTATATACTGTGCCACCATTCATCTATTAATTCCCTATATACTGTGCCACCATTCATCTATTAATTCCCTATATACTGTGCCACCATTAATGAACTATATACTGTGCCACCATTCATCTATTAATTCCCTATATACTGTGCCAACATTAATGAACTATATACTGTGCCACTAATATTTAACTATACTGTGCCACCACTAAGGGTGCATTCACACGTGCGTATTTTCTGCTGCAGATCTGCTGCAGATTTGCTTTAGCAGATTTCTCTTCCCATTGTCAATGAGAAGCAAAATCTGCAGCAAAAATAGGCACACGTGAACGCACCCTAAGGATCTACACACAGTGCCAGCATACATAAAAATATAATGTTCCAATATAATGAAATATATGCTGTGCTCCCATAAATTCCCTATATACTGTGCTTACATTCCTCTATTAATTCCCTAATAATGTGCTTCATACAATAAATACAAGCACATAACATAAAGGCACATACAGTACATAGGTAATATACACACATACAGTACATAGGTAATATACACACATACAGTACATAGGTAATATACACACATACAGTGCATAGGTAATATACACACATACAGTACATAGGTAATATACACACATACAGTGCATAGGTAATATACACACATACAGTACATAGGTAATATACACACATACAGTACATAGGTAATATACACACATACAGTGCATAGGTAATATACACACATACAGTACATAGGTAATATACACACATACAGTGCATAGGTAATATACACACATACAGTGCATAGGTAATATACACACATACAGTGCATAGGTAATATACACACATACAGTACATAGGTAATATACACACATACAGTACATAGGTAATATACACACATACAGTGCATAGGTAATATACACACACACAGTGCATAGGTAATATACACACACACAGTGCATAGGTAATATACACACATACAGTGCATAGGTAATATACACACATACAGTGCATAGGTAATATACACACATACAGTACATAGGTAATATACACACATACAGTACATAGGTAATATACACACATACAGTACATAGGTAATATACACACATACAGTGCATAGGTAATATACACATACAGTGCATAGGTAATATACACACATACAGTACATAGGTAATATACACACATACAGTGCATAGGTAATATACACACATACAGTGCATAGGTAATATACACACATACAGTGCATAGGTAATATACACACATACAGTACATAGGTAATATACACACATACAGTCCATAGGTAATATACACACATACAGTGCATAGGTAATATACACACATACAGTGCATAGGTAATATACACACATACAGTGCATAGGTAATATACACACATACAGTGCATAGGTAATATACACACATACAGTGCATAGGTAATATACACACATACAGTGCATAGGTAATATACACACATACAGTACATAGGTAATATACACACATACAGTGCATAGGTAATATACACACATACAGTACATAGGTAATATACACACATACAGTGCATAGGTAATATACACACATACAGTGCATAGGTAATATACACACATACAGTGCATAGGTAATATACACACATACAGTGCATAGGTAATATACACACATACAGTGCATAGGTAATATACACACATACAGTGCATAGGTAATATACACACATACAGTACATAGGTAATATACACACATACAGTACATAGGTAATATACACACATACAGTACATAGGTAATATACACACATACAGTACATAGGTAATATACACACATACAGTACATAGGTAATATACACACATACAGTACATAGGTAATATACACACATACAGTGCATAGGTCATATACACACATACAGTACATAGGTAATATACACACATACAGTACATAGGTAATATACACACATACAGTACATAGGTAATATACACACATACAGTGCATAGGTAATATACACACATACAGTACATAGGTAATATACACACATACAGTACATAGGTATTATACACACATACATAGAGACACTGACACATACATACAACATGGAATATATACTAAAAGATATAGCCAATAGGCACATCATACATACAGGTACACACATACAATCACTCACAGATATACACACACATACATAGATTTACTTGCTCATATATATATATATATATATATATATATATACACACACACACATATATACATACACACACATATATATATACATACATACACATACATACATACATACACATACATACACATACACAGACAGATTCACTTGCTCACATATATATATACACACACATACATACACACATATATACACACACACATATATACATACACACACATACACACACATATACATACATACATATATACATACATACACACACACATATATACATACACACACATACATATACACACACACACATACATACACACATATATACATACACACACATACATATATACATACATATACATACACACACATACACACATATATACATACACACACATACATACACACATATATACATACATACACACACATACACACATATATACATACATACACATACATACACACATATATACATACATACACACACATACATACACACACATATATACATACATACACACACATACACACATATATACATACACACACAGTGGTGTGGAAATTGAAAAAAAAACTACTTGTCCAAGGGACTAAAGCGGAACACAATCTACTTGTCCCTCAAGAAAATCTACTTGTCCTGGTTGATGAAATAATTTCAACCAAAATAGTCTGATCCCCCCCCACTAGACCACCAGGGATGGATATAAGATCCCTTTAGACACTGCTGACAGCGGTGATCTAATGGGTTAATAGGTGATCGCAGCATGCCAGGCTATTAGCGGAGGGAGAGCTGTAGCTCCTCTTACACCCCAGACAAGCCCAGAAAAGTCTAGATGTAACTTTTTGATCACCTTATAAAACATTTCTCATATGAAGTGACCAAAAATTAGCAATTCTGGACTATTCTTTACATTTACACCGTTCACTGTACGGTTTAATTAACATTATATTTTAATAGTCTGGACATTTCCACATGTAGCGATACCACTTATGTTTATTTTTGTACATTATTTTTATTTAAAGAAAATTGGAAACTTTTATTAGGAAAGGGGCTTATTCACATGTATACGCACTTTATAAAATATTTTAATCACTATTTTTCAGTCTCAATAGGGACTTATGTGTTACTGGGGGGGGAGGGGGGTTCTGCTTCTCCAGTTTATGTGCTGCATTTTGTGTCAGAAAATGCTGGAAGTTGCATTTAGTTACTAGATAACTACAACTCCCAGCATGCCCTGATACAGCCTATGGTTCTGTGGGTGTTGCAGCATGTTGCACTGTATAGTACAGTTAAGGTTATTGGGGGACATGCTGGGAGTTGTAGTTTTGGTTTGTGTCAGCTGCAGAGCCATAGGATGTGTCAAGGAATACTGGGAATTGCAATTAGTAACTACAACACCCAGCATGCCCTGATGCAGCCTATGGCTCTGCAGCTGGGGGATTCTGGGGGTGCAATTTAGTGCGGGTGCCACTAAAAATAAATAAAATTAGATGGCTCGACGTGACAGTCCGCTCCTACACCCGCCACACACACACCCGCCACTGCCCCCCCCCCCAACATCATACATTACATACACTCACACATACACTCACACCATACATATGCACACATCATACATACACCTGCCGCTGCCCCCCCACATCATACATCACATACACACACATCACACTTAGACATTATACACACATCATACATTACATACACATCACACATAGACATCATACACACATACACTCACACCATTCATATCCACCAGTGTTTCCCAACCAGGGTGCCTCCAGCTGTTGCAAAACTATAACTCCCAGCATGCCCAGGGCATGCTGGGAGTTGTAGTTTTGCAACAGCTGGAGGCACCCTGGTTGGGAAACACTGATATACACCATACATATATATCATATACATCATATACATATACATATCATATATATCATACATATCATATATCATATACATCATACATTCACCTGCCCCCCATCATACATTACATACACACATCACACATACACTCACACCCTACATATACAACCACCCTTCCTGCCGCCGCCGCCTGTATTCTCGGTCTCCTCACCTGAGCCGCCATGAGTGGACATCAGAGCTGTAGTCCCGGCCGGTGTGAGGTCAGATTTCCGTCCTCCCCCTCCCCCCCTGCTCTGTGTTTTCCCCGTGCAAACAAGCAACCTCCCCGTGTTGGATTAGGTCCTGTGGAGACAGGGGGAGGGGGAGGGATAGAGCTGTGTGCGGGGGATGGAGCTGTGCACGGAGCTGTCTACATCCTCTCTCTCCCCCTGCTGTGTCTTCTGAGCTCCGTCCATCCTCCGGGAGGGGAGATAAGGGGGCTCTGCAGTCAGCTGGAGGCCGCCGCCCCCTCCATACACTCTGAGCGCCGGTGTGAGGTGTAGACTTCCATCGGCTCCTGCGCCTCACACCGACATTAAAGAAAAATAAGGGGGGGAAGTCTGTCTGTCCCTGCCCGATACAGGGCTAAATCTATAAACAATTCACCTGCCCGGCGCCCAAAACTACTTGTCCCGGGCGTCGGGCTATAGGATTTCCACATCCCTGACACACATACATACACACATATACACATACATACACACATATATACATACATACACATACATACATATACACATAGATTCACTTGCTCACATATATACATACACACACACACTGACATACAATCACTCACATATATACATACACACACTGACATACAATCACTCACATATATACATACACACACTGACATACAATCACTCACATATATACACACACACTGACATACAATCACTCACATATATACACACACACTGACATACAATCACTCACATATATACACACACACTGACATACAATCACTCACATATATACATATACACACACACTGACATACAATCACTCACATATATACATACACACACTGACATACAATCACTCACATATATACATACACACACTGACATACAATGACTCACATATATACACACACACACTGACATACAATCACTCACATATATACATACACACACACACTGACATACAATCACTCACATATATACATACACACACTGACATACAATCACTCACATATATACATACACACACTGACATACAATCACTCACATATATACACACACACTGACATACAATCACTCACATATATACACACACACTGACATACAATCACTCACATATATACACACACACTGACATACAATCACTCACATATATACATATACACACACACTGACATACAATCACTCACATATATACATACACACACTGACATACAATCACTCACATATATACATACACACACTGACATACAATCACTCACATATATACACACACACACTGACATACAATCACTCACATATATACATACACACACACACTGACATACAATCACTCACATATATACATACACACACTGACATACAATCACTCACATATATACATACACACACTGACATACAATCACTCACATATATACACACACACTGACATACAATCACTCACATATATACACACACACTGACATACAATCACTCACATATATACATATACACACACACTGACATACAATCACTCACATATATACATACACACACTGACATACAATCACTCACATATATACATATACACACACACTGACATACAATCACTCACATACATACATACACACACACTGACATACAATCACTCACATATATACATATACACACACTGACATACAATCACTCACATATATACATATACACACACACTGACATACAATCACTCACATATATACATATACACACACACACTGACATACAATCACTCACATATATACACACACACACACTGACATACAATCACTCACATATATACATATACACACACTGACATACAATCACCCACATATATACATATACACACACTGACATACAATCACTCACATATATACATATACTCACACTGACATGCAATCACTCACATATATACATACACACTGACATACAATCACTCACATATATACACACACACACTGACATACAATCACTCACATATATACATATACACACACTGACATACAATCACTCACATATATACATATACACACACTGACATACAATCACTCACATATATACATATACACACTGACATACAATCACTCACATATATACATATACACACACTGACATACAATCACCCACATATATACATACACACACTGACATACAATCACTCACATATATACATACACACACACACACATACAATCACTCACATATATACACACACACACACACTGACATACAATCACTCACATATATACACACACACACACACTGACATACAATCACTCACATATATACATATACACACTGACATACAATCACTCACATATATACATACACACACTGACATACAATCACTCACATATATACACACACACACACTGACATACAATCACTCCCATATATACACACACACACACTGACATACAATCACTCACATATATACATATACACACACTGACATACAATCACTCACATATATACATATACACACACTGACATACAATCACCCACATATATACATAAACACACACACACTGACATACAATCACTCACATATATACACACACACACACTGACATACAATCACTCACATATATACATATACTCACACTGACATGCAATCACTCACATATATACATACACACACTGACATACAATCACTCACATATATACACACACACACACTGACATACAATCACTCACATATATACACACACACACACACTGACATACAATCACTCACATATATACACACACACACACTGACATACAATCACTCACATATATACACACACACACTGACATACAATCACTCACATATATACATATACACACACTGACATACAATCACTCACATATATACACACACACACACTGACATACAATCACTCACATATATACATATACACACACTGACATACAATCACTCACATATATACATACACACACACACTGACATACAATCACTCACATATATACACACACACACTGACATACAATCACTCACATATATACATACACACTGACATACAATCACTCACATATATACATATACACACACACTGACATACAATCACTCACATATATACATACACACTGACATACAATCACTCACATATATACACACACACACTGACATACAATCACTCACATATATACATATACACACACTGACATACAATCACTCACATATATACATATACACACACTGACATACAATCACTCACATATATTTACAGTTACTTACAGTAAGGCCCCATCCATCCCTCTCTGCACATACATAGAGATAGACACACACACATATATGTGTGTATATATATATATATATATATATATATATATATATATATATATACACACACACTGACATACAATCACTCACATATATTTACAGTTACTTACAGTAAGGGCTGCTTAGACTGGTTTGTGGCCGGACATGTTGTGGGCGGGGCCTCCATTTGCCTCCCTCTGCCTCCTCTGCTCCTGTCTCCTCCGTGTGGAGAGAAGCAAAGAAATGGCAGATAATGACAGGGTGAGTGGCGCCCCCTTGCTGCAGGGAGGGCACAGCACCCTCCATTAAACCACATACAAATCTCCAGCAATGGATCCTTTTTACTTCACTTGTCAGCCTGAGTCTGCACCTCCTTTTGTGAGGGCACTAGAGGGGCAGGTGAGGAAAAGGGCAGGGGCTCCAGCCCCCTTTCACTCCTATGTGTGCACGTCCCTGCTGCAGACCCTCATTAAATATTCCCTTTTCTCTGACCCCCCTCCTCCTAACAGTGGCGCATATCCTGTTTCCATAATCCCCTGGACCCTGAGCATACCCTTACTTACAGTATGCAGGCCGCAGGGACGGGTCCTCCAGGCGCCGGCGCGATGATGTGACGTCATCGCGCCGGCCTTTAGTGGATCTCGTCCCCGCAGCTCACACGCTGTGTACTCACAGCGTGTGTGTAAGGTTAGTGCAGTGTTTCCCAACCTTTTTCGGGTCGTGGCACACCTCGTAAAAAAAATTTTTCGCGGGGCACCGCTACCGAGGTTGACGAGCAAAAAAAAAGAGGGAAAAAACGCACTGCACTATATCTATTTATCTGTCTCACTGTCACTCAGTACTTACTGCACTTGTCTCCTTGGAGGACCGGACTATAGTAAAAAAAAAAAATATATATATATATATATGTATATATATATATATATATATATATATATATATATATATATGAACAAATTCCTATGCACACTGCATATATCTTATCTTGCATATATCTTATTTTCCCCCACATTAGGCTGGCAGTATAGTCCCCACACATTAGGTTGGCAGTATAGTCCCCCCACATTAGGTTGGCAGTATAGTCCCCCCACATTAGGTTGGCAGTATAGTCCCCCCCACATTAGGTTGGCAGTATAGTCTCCCTACATTAGTTTGGCAGTATAGTCCCCCCACATTAGGTTGGCAGCATAGTCCCCCCACATTAGGCCCCGCATAGTCCCCCCACATTAGGCCCCCGCATAGTCCCCCCACATTAGGCCCCCGCATAGTCCCCCCACATTAGGCCCCGCATAGTCCCCCCACATTAGGCCCCGCATAGTCCCCCCACTTTAGGCCCCGCATAGTCCCCCCACATTAGGCCCCGCATAGTCCCCCCACATTAGGCCCCGCATAGTCCCCCCACATTAGGGCCCGCATAGTCCCCCCACATTAGGCCCCGCATAGTCCCCCCACATTAGGCCCCGCATAGTCCCCCCACATTAGACCCCGCATAGTCCCTGCAAGGGATAACTATAATCTACTCAGTACCCCTGGTACTGGTTCTCTGTCTTTTCTGTACCCCTGGTACTAGGTCCAATTTGGCTTAAGGCTTGTACTGGCCAGGAGAGCGTCTTGTCAGGTGTGGAAAAAATACATGCACACAAGATGCCTTCTAAGTACGCTCTGTTTTACTATTTGCCAACGTTCATATATATATACCATGTTGCTTAATAGTTACAAGTCAGCAGAACACAAGAACAGGATGTACGTGCACAACAGTTAGGAATCAGCAGTTGAGATAACGAGAAGTACGATACGAGCCTTGCGGTTACAAACGGCAGAATCAAGATATATCATACAAGATTACAGAATTAAGATACACATCATACAACATTACAGATCTGTATTATTCTATCAAGACTCTTGTACCCTTCAATCCCCTCTTAAAACCAGTTGTCACTTTAGACAACTTGGTTTTTCTTGTTTTCTATTTTCTTTTGAAAAGTCTTTATGTAGGCAGTATAGCCTTCTGCTGAGTGACGGTGAAGTAGAGGGACTTGGGTGTCTGATGAGGTGGAGAGGAGGATTTTAGTATCTGCAGCAGGTCTTGGCTTGCAGCGTTTCATACATAAGAAAATAAGTTTTATTGATGCATATACTATAAGGGCAATGACAGTAATGTGTATTATGAGCTGCAGAACGCCCCCTATCCATCCTCCTACGCCCTTGAGCCAGGTAGCGGGATTCAATATTGAAAAGGTATCCCCCCACCACTTATCCCTGTTGATTTCATTGTCTTTGGCATATTTGTCCCTCAATTTTTGTATGTTCTCAAGCTGGTGGTGCATCTGAATTGTTCCTGAAGTGTCTATGTAATGGCAACAAGTAGGACCTATGATTTGACACATCCCTCCTTGAGCTGCTGTGAGATAGTCCAAGACTATTGCGTGTTGGTTAGTCACTATCATCAGTTGATTTTGCACGGACACAGAGGTATTAGTAATTTCTAAAATGTCATATATTTGGTCGTCGAGGTAGTTAGTGGCTTCGACTAACTTATCCCATATTTGCATCACCATTGGATATATAAAAATGGTGCTAAAAAGCTTGTTGGTTATTCCCATTTGTACAACATGTGGCCTACCGTTTTCCCTTTCTTTGTTATCTGCTGCTCTTCGGTATAACATATGTTTAGGAGCTGCTCTCATGTCAATGTCATCGTTGGATATGACAAAGGTGGAGGGGGTAAGTCTAGCTAGGGTGCATGTGCCTTTGACCCCTACCGGCAACCACTTGTAGGCTTCCCTACCACATACCCAATAGATGTCTCGTGGGAGCTCCCAGAAAGAGGAATGTTGATTGATAAGTTTATTAACTATATCAATGAGTCTAGAGGCATTTGTTAAGTAACACCAGGAAGGTATCTGCCCTAATCTACCGCAGTAGCCCACATCTGGGTTATTACATATTGGATCAGTAAGTTGGTATTCTGACGTGTCATTGCATGGTTGGTGTCCTGTTATATTATAGCAGTCTACGTCTTGAGTAGCCTGAGTAAAGAGGGTGTTATATGGCCATTTTGGGTCATGTAAGTACCTTTCTATCTGGCTGGGCTTAAGAAGATCAGTACTTGCGGATGTCCTGTGAAAACTAACTTTTATCCCTTCCGTGGGGATCTCTCCTAGGTCTAATATATGTGTGACTACTCGAGTTACCCAGGAACCCCCTTTGAAAACCAACATTTGGTGTGGTCCTGGGCCTGGGCTGCTTAAGTTTCCCTGCCACCATGGCTGCCCCACCCATCCTACTATAGGAATACCCACTGAGGTGTTCCAGCTCTTTGCATATCGTGCCTCATTGTCAGCAAGCATGTCAAAACAGTCTCCCTGAAATAATTCATATGAGGGCACAGGGATAGCAAAGTAGGGCATGCTTTGGGCAGACACAGGGGCATGGGTGCATATCCAACAATCCTTCGCAGTGAGGTTTTGTGCTAACATTATATGGTGTTTCAGGAACTTTTCGTTTGGGTGTCTCTCTAATTCATTCTGTAGAGTCACCGTGGGGTGAATCAAAGTCAATAAAGTCATTAATGCAAACATCAGGAGAATTAGTTTCTTCAACCATCTGCCAGAACAAGGCCAGGGCATCAGCGGGTACATCTTTCGGTAGGCTTTCAAGGTCAGGGCTGTCTGCCCCCGTTATTACCTCCTTTGGGTGATGTTGAACGAGTTTGATCCGAGAGGCGTGGATCCAAGAAGGGCTGTCTTCCGTGAGAACCGCCGTCCTCTTCACGGCAACAACTGTGGTTGGGGGTCCAAAGGTGAAGTCTCCAGGCTTCTTTCCTTTCGACAGAGTCTTAACCAGGACAGTGTCGCCTTCCTGGAACTGGTGTGTTGGTTCCTGTGGGAGAGAAGGAGAATTACAGACAACATTTTGTTCTACTTTATCAAGGGTTTGGATGAGGTCTGTGACATATTGTTCCCTTATCTGGTCGAGGTCCCCTTCTTCTGTTATAAGTGGTCGTTGGGCCCATGGAGTCGGGAAAGGCCTACCCATGAGAATCTCAAAAAGGGGAGAGTTTTAAAGTCTTATGGGGGGGTCATTCTAATTTCTGAGAGTATGATGGGAAGGACTGGTTTCCACTTCTCAAAGGTGCTCCCTGTGGCCTACTCCGTGGAAATGAGCAATAAAACTGTGGCACTGTGTTGGGGTATGCATGGTGTCCCCTCTTTGCAGATCAATCCTGTTACAGGATTTTTCTGCAATACCGGATAACACCAATCATATTCCTCTTGTTTGAGAACAGAGGACTGGAGAGAGAAGAAGTTGTGTGTCTTCGAGTGAAGGAGGTGTAAGAACTGGTAACATCAGTGAGACAGGTTTGGTGTGGTCTGCTAGAGCATTGCCCTTTGAAATGTGATCAGTCCCACGTGTGTGTGTCCTGCAGTGAATGAAGACTAATTGTGATGGTAGGGTAAGTGCATGTAAATGGTGACAGGTTTCTTAGCAAAAAGTGTACAGGCTCTTGTGAGGGCGATGAGTTCTGCAGCTTGTGCGGACTTATAGGGGATGGACTGGGCCTTGAGGACAATGTCAGGTAATTGGACAATAGCATAACTGGCATGGTAAACATTGTCATTGGGGCGTGTACATGACCCATCTACAAAGACTTCTGGAGCATCAGGTATGGGCACTGAAGAGAGGTCGGGTCTGTGTGAGGTGTCAGTGTGGATGACTTGCAAGCAATCATGTATGTCCGGCATCACATCATCATGAATTTTCAGGCCAACTAGTGTGCAGGGCCATATGTAGGGAAGGCATACACCATTTTCAAGTATGGATTACTGAGGAGAATTACCTCATATCCAGAGAGCCGTTGTGTTTACATGTGTTGTGTATGTAGGCCTTTAAGGAGAGAGATAACATCATGAGAAGTGTACAAGGTAGTGTCATGTCCTAAAGTAAGGATGGTAGATTGTTCAACAATCATAGCACAGGCAGCAAGAGCTCGCAGACATGCCGGCATCCCCTGTACGGAGACGGGCATCACCTTTGAGAAAAAGGGCACAAGGACGTAGTTTACCTCCATGAAACTGTGTCAGCACACCCGCCATGGTTTTACAATTGTCTCGTGCATACATGTGGAAAGGCAAATTGTAATCTGGGAGACCTAGCCCTGGGCTCGTTATTAAAAGCTTTGTACATTTATGAGGACCATTTGATTAGATCTGGTTTGCCTGATAGGGTAGCATCTCTATGAGCAGTCGGGAATCCACTGTCTGCAGTAGTTTATCATACCCAAGAAAGATTGCATTTCCTTCTGGGCGTGCGGGGTGACCAGGCCCGCTACAGACTGGACTCTAGACTTGCTCAACTCCATTTTGGCAGAACAAAACCCAGATATTCAACCTGTTCACAACACCATCCTCAAGGCAGGCCTCCTCAGAGAAACTACACATTAACAAATCATCAACATATTGGAGGAGAACAGAACCCTGGGGGGTGTGCCATGATTGTAAAAAGGCTTGGAGGACAATGCTGAACACAACTGGTGAATCAGCATACCCCTGGGGCATTGCACACCAGGTTAACTGTAGTCCCTCAAAGGAAAAAGCAAAAAGGAGTCTGGTCTCTTCGTCCACTGGGATCGAGAAGAAAGCATTCTTCAGATCGAGGACAGAAAAATTAGTTGCCTGTGCTGGGATTGATGACAACAGTTGGGTGACATCAGGAACTATAGGGGCAATAGGCACAATTAGTCTGTTGATGGCTCTCAGGTCTTGTACAAAACAGACAGTACCATTGGGTTTAGAGACAGTATGTTCCAAAACTCAAGTTTGTAGGAAATGTTTGATTATAGGGCGGATACCTTTTGATTTGTTTCCTGTGACAAGGGGTACTGTTTTTGGTAGACCGGGAGAATGTCTGGTTTGAGTCTTGCCTTGTATGGTGTACAGTCAATATGTCCTACATCATGGTCTCCATGTGACCAGACAATGGGGTCTACCTCAGGTGGGACTTGGGTCGGGGACATAACAGGATAATGTTAGTACCCTGCAGGTGTGACTATGGGTGTCAGACGTGACATGTAACCTGGACTGGGATGAAGTGATATGTAATTTGAGTTTACATATGAGGTCTCTTCTCAGGAGGTTTACAGGGCATTCAGGTATGATACGAAAGGAAGGGAAGGTTAAATGGTCACCCTCGGGGCATTGTGTATACAGGTGCTATGAACATACTCAATTTCAAACAGTAGACATATATATACGCATATATATATATATGCACATACATATATATCCCCTGAAAAACAAAATTACACCAGATCCGAAGAAGAAGAAGAAGCTGTCATGCTCCCTGTAAACCCCGCCTTACTCCTCCCAAACCTCTATGTCACCAGTCACCGCCCCTTTGAGTCTGGCTTCTTGTCTTTCCCCAGTTCTGGTCAGTCACCATGAAACGTCTATTATCACATGTGTTACTGACAGTGTTACTTTACATCAAGAGACATACAAGAAACATGTAACAATACCGACATTTACAAATACTTAACGTACAACACACAGGGCCCACATTCTCACCAAAGATATAAAAATAAAAGTGTACACAGCTCTCTTAAAAAAAAATTAAAAATAATTATCTCCAATGCGCATTGTTTATAATCCAGTAAACCATTAGCTTGATTTTAAATGCCTAAAGTAATGTTTATCAATTAAATAGTGATCACTTTTTTTATTTATTTTATCTTCTTGGCCAAATTTCTTCTGTTATTACTCCTGTAATATAATCAGACAATTAATCGCATTTCCTGATAAATTTCATTTTTTTTTTTTTTTTGGCATCAACCCTGTGTTACTGTGAAGGCAAGAAATTTATGAAATATCATCAAATAGTTCAATTTAATACCACGTGAATATATTTTTCTTTTAACACCATTTTCATTACAACACAACAGCTTCACAGGGAAAACATTCACTGGTCATTTGCTATACACTCCTGATTCTATACACCTCACACATATATAACATACTTTATATCATAAGAACCATCCTATAAACGCCATCATATGACCACATACACAGGGCTTTCCAAGCGATTTACCACATCACTCCATTCCATAGCATTGAACACTCATCTTCACTTCATTTATTCCAGCAGTGTCAGCTCTGCTCATCCTACATTCCTCACACTGCTTCACATGCTTTCTCCTTCACAAATCACCTGCTTTTCCACCAAAACGTTGAGTCTCTTTTTCTGACAACAATCTCTAATCCTATCAAACAATTTACACAGCCCTGCATCATAACGCCAACATGCTGTGAACCTTTCCCAAAATTCAGTAACAGTTTCACCTAGTTTTTGTTTGCATGCCACAGCAATAGGCAGTGATGATTTTTGTTTGAAAACTTGGTTCCTCTTCTAATTCTCTCCATATACGCTCTCTACCCTTCTCGAGATTACAAATGTAGTTGTTAGAGTGGGGGTCAGGTGGTATTTATCATTGGCCCCCTCCCTTGGGAATGGGCTGGAGTCCTTCATGAATTCTGACCAACCAGCTATATCATCTACCCATGGATTCACTAAGTCCCATCCTGTAGGGCTAACTCGGGCCACATAAGCCTTACATGTTTCATTGGGAAGGGGAGGAGGATATGACTTAGATGATTTGGAACCCATGTTCAGTAATTGGTGCAAAGCCTCAATTTCTGGAATGGCTGTGCTAAACCGTTAAGGTTCCGACAATTCCTTTCAACAGAGTAGGGATTCTCTAGTTTAATTGCACCAATCACTGAGCATGCACGGTATCTCTGAACAAACTGTCACTTGCTTTCACCACATCCCGGGTCAACAAGTTGCCTCTAGCCGGGAGGGTGGGGCGTCTTACAGATGTTTTGAGAACCAGCAGATTATTACTTATTATTATTATCAGTATTAATATTATAAGTTATATGCACCTTACTCTATACATTAAAGCAATGGGTAGTATACTCACGTGTCTTCTTAAGCGTAAGGGGAAAAAAAAGGAAGTTACAAGTAAAACACTAAACAGAACTAAACAGAAATACAAGAAGTTTTTGTAAGCGTTAAGCCAAATTGAAACAAGACAACCACCCTGGATTGTCAAATTACTCTTAGTTCCTCATTTCCCCTGTTCCCTGAACAGAAGGCAAATGCTGTAATACTGTGTCCCAGACACGATATGAAAGTAACTGTTATACTTACTGGAATCGAGACGTGGCCAGTGCCCCCCGGGTTGACAATACCACACAAGGATATGGTTCTTACCGGTTCGGAGGATGACCCTCTCGATCCCGGACGAGCCCCCAGCTGCAAGGGATAACTATAATCTACTAAGTACCCCTGGTACTGGTTCTCTGTCTTTTCTGTACCCCTGGTACTAGGTCCAATTTGGCTTAAGGCTTGTACTGGCCAGGAGAGCGTCTTGTCAGGTGTGAAAAAAATACATGCACACAAGATGCCTTCTAAGTACGCTCTGTTTTACTATTTGCCAACGTTCATATATATATACCATGTTGCTTAATAGTTACAAGTCAGCAGAACACAAGAACAGGATGTACGTGCACAACAGTTAGGAATCAGCAGTTGAGATAACGAGAAGTACGATACGAGCCTTCAGTCCCCCCCACATTAGGCCCCGTATAGTCCCCCCACATTAGGCCCCGCATAGTCCCCCCACATTAGGCCCCGCATAGTCCCCCCACATTAGGCCCCGTATAGTCCCCCCACATTAGGCCCCGTATAGTCCCCCCACATTAGGCCCCGTATAGTCCCCCCCACATTAGGCCCAGTATAGTCCCCCCCACATTAGGCCCAGTATAGCCCCCCCCACATTAGGCCCAGTATAGTCCCCCCAACATTAGGCCCAGTATAGTCCCCCACATTAGGCCCAGTATAGTCCCCCCACATTAGGCCCAGTATAGTCCCCCCCCACATTAGGCCCAGTATAGTCCCCCCCACATTAGGCCCAGTATAGTCCCCCCCCACATTAGGCCCAGTATAGTCCCCCCCCACATTAGGCCCAGAATAGTCCCCCCCACATTAGGCCCAGTATAGTCCCCCCACATTAGGCCCAGTATAGTCCCCCCACATTAGGCCCAGTATAGTCCCCCGCACATTAGGCCCAGTATAGTCCCCCCCACATTAGGCCCAGTATAGCCCCCCCCCACATTAGGCCCAGTATAGTCCCCCACATTAGGCCCAGTATAGTCCCCCCACATTAGACCCCACATAGTCCCCCCACATTAGGCCCCGTATAGTCCCCCCACATTAGGCCCCGTATAGTCCCCCCACATTAGGCCCCGCATAGTCCCCCCACATTAGACCCCGCATAGTCCCCCCACATTAGACCCCGTATAGTCCCCCCACATTAGGGCCCCGCATAGTCCCCCCACATTAGGCCCAGTATAGTCCCCCCACATTAGGCCCAGTATAGTCCCCCCACATTAGGCCCAGTATAGTCCCCCCCACATTAGGCCCAGTATAGTCCCCCCCCACATTAGGCCCAGTATAGTCCCCCCCACATTAGGCCCAGTATAGTCCCCCCACATTAGGCCCAGTATAGTCCCCCCACATTAGGCCCAGTATAGCCCCCCCACATTAGGCCCAGTATAGTCCCCCCCACATTAGGCCCAGTATAGTCCCCCCCACATTAGGCCCAGTATAGTCCCCCCCACATTAGGCCCAGAATAGTCCCCCCCCCACATTAGGCCCAGTATAGTCCCCCCACATTAGGCCCAGTATAGTCCCCCCACATTAGGCCCAGTATAGTCCCCCCACATTAGGCCCAGTATAGTCCCCCCACATTAGGCCCAGTATAGTCCCCCCACATTAGGCCCAGTATAGTCCCCCCACATTAGGCCCAGTATAGTCCCCCCCACATTAGGCCCAGTATAGTCCCCCCACATTAGGCCCAGTATAGTGCCCCCACATTAGGCCCAGTATAGTCCCCCCACATTAGGTGCAGTTCCCCCACAAACATACAGCCTTCAGCCATACAGTGTATTACTGAAGGCTGTATGCCTGTGTACTGCCCCACTTCGGTGTTCCGAGCACCACTCCTCTGGTCCGGCTATACAAGTAGGTCCCGGGACCGGAGGAGCGGTGCTCGGAACACCAAAGGTGACGCGCCGCTGGAAACACTTACCAAGTTGACAGCGCGCGTCCTCCTCGCTGCTCCGGTCCTCTGCGATTGTTGCTATGGGCGCACGCATGGGACGTCAGTGACATCCCTGCGTGCGCTACCTCCCGGCGGTCCCCGCGTTTTTAAAGTAAACTCGGGGCCGCAGGGACTTAGAGGCTTCCCGAAAGCATCTTTCGGGACACAGAGGTGTCCCGCGGCAAAAACACCCGGCGGGTGTTTTTCCCACGGCACATCTTACACTATGTCACGGCACACTAGTGTGCCGTGGCACAGTGGTTGAAAAACACTGGGTTAGTGAATGGTGGAGCCGGAGCTTACAGCTTCGGCTCCACCATGCTAGGGAGCGGGGGGGCAGCAAACTCGGGGGGGGGGGTGGGGGAGGGCAATTGCCCTGTTGCACCCCCCCCTGGATCCGCCACTGGCTGGGAGTTGTAGCTTTGCAATAGCTGGACAGATGTCTGTTGAAAGGGGGGAAAAGCACCAGAAATAAAGCAATGTGGGCTTTGAAAAACACCATTTATATGTTGTTTTTAATCACAGCCTAAGCCTAGGAACAAACACAATTCTTGTTTGATGTTTTTTTCTTTTTTTGCAAAAAAACAAACAAACATCAAAATCTTCCCCCTCATGTCTTTTCTCAGCTATCTTTGTGTTATTTTTGCTAAAAGCACTGGGGGGGGGGGTCTTAGAGATTTATCAAAACCAGGGAAGAGGGAAAGTGGACCAGTTGCCCATAGCAACCAATCAGGTAGTTTCTTTCAGTTTTTAAAAAGGCCTCTGAAAAGTGAAAGAAGCGATCTGATTGGTTGCTATGGGCAACTGGTCCAATTGACCTCTGCACAGGTTTTCATACATCTGTCCCAATGTGTATTATTATTATCATCATCATCATCATCATCATCATCATTATTATTATTATTATTATTATTATAGGAAGTGTTTTTTCTTTGGTGTTTTTTTTCCCTCTGGCTTTTCTAATTACAAGTCATGTGATTCTTTCATCATTTGACTGAAGGATGTCTATAAAAAAAAAATAGTGAGAAAATACCACCCCAAAAATAAAAAAACATGCTCTCGGCATCCCACAGATTTGATAGCCTAAAAACACCATAAAAGGATGAAGAAACCCCCATTAGTGTCTGGTGTTTCATATTACCCTATTGATTCCAACCTAACATGTGCCCACAGCGAGCATGGTGTTTTTTATGACAAACACGCCAAGTGTAATCCCAGCTGAAATGAATGTTTTCACAATAGGTGTGAACAGACTGCAGGATGTGCTAGATATATTTGCATAGTTGCGGCATACAGCACGTGCAGCATTTATGTGGCGGCTTTCCGCTGGCATATATGGCTTTCTGTGCTGGTGAATGCAGCGGGCACTTACTGGCGTTTTTTTCCTAGCTGCACAGTTTTGCACCACAACCACTCCGGTTGGGACCAGGCTGACCGATCTAATGACCAAGATGCCGCAGTGAACGGCTTTATTTCTGTGAAAGTTCTGGCGAACTACAATGCTCAGAAGAGGAGGAGCGCCATTGAGCTTTTGGAAAGAGAATTAGTTTGGAATGGTCAGGGCCATGTGCGTTTACAAAGCCCCCGTGGTGCCAGAACAGTGGACCCCCACATGTGACCCCATTTTGGAAACTACACCCCTCACAGAATTTAATAAGGGGTGCAGTGAGTATTTACACCCCACAGCTCGTTGGAACAGTGGGCTGTGCAAATGAAAAATTTAATTTTTCATTTTTACGGACCACTGTTCCAAAAATCTGTCAGACACCTGTGGGGCGTAAATTCTCAATGTACCCCTTATTACATTACGTGAGGGGTGTAGTTCCAAAATGGGGTCACATGTGTCGGGGGTCCATTGTTCTGGCACTATGGGGGCTTTGTAAACACATGTGGCCTTCAATTCCAGACAAATTTTCTCTACAAAATCCCAATGGCGCTCCTTCTCTTCTGAGCATTGTAGTTCACCCGCAGAGTACTTTAAATTCACATATGGGGTATGTTCTTACTCAGAAGAGATGGGGTTACACATTTTGGGGGGCTTTTTTCCTATTTTCCCTTGTGAAAATGAAAATTTTAGGGTAACACCAGCATTTAAGTGAAAAAATATATATTTTTTCATTTTCCCATCCAACTTTAAAGAAAATTTGTCAAACACCTGTGGGGTGTTCAGGCTCATTATACCCCTTGTCACGTTCGGTGAGGGGTGTAGTTTCCAAAATAGGGTCACATGTGGGTATTTATTTTTTTGCGTTTGTCAGAACCGCTGTACAATCAGCCACCCCTGTGCAAATCACCAATTTAGGCCTCAAATGTACATGGTGCGCTCTCATTCCTGAGCCTTGTTGTGAGCCCGCAGAGCATTTTTTTGCTCACATCTGGGGTATTTCCGTACTCAGGAGAAATTGCGTTACAAATTTTGGGGGTCTTTTTTTCCTTTTACCGCTTGTGGAAATAAAAAGTATGGGGCAACACCAGCATGTTAGTGTAAATTTTTTTTAAATTTTTTTACACTAACAGGCTGGTGTAGCCCCCAACTTTTCCTTTTCACAAGCGGTAAAAGGAAAGAAAGACCCGCAAAATTTGTAGTGCAATTTCTCCCGAGTACGGAGATACCCCATATGTGGCCCTAAACTGTTTCCTTGAAATACGACAGGGCTCCGAAGTGAGAGAGCGCCATGTGCATTTGAGGACTAAATTAGGGATTGCACAGGGGTGGACATAGGGGTATTCTACGCCAGTGATTCCCAAACAGGGTGCCTCCAGCTGTTGCTAAACTCTCAGCATGCCTGGACAGTTAGTGGCTGTCCAGAAATGCTGGGAGTTGTTGTTTTGCAACAGCTGGAGGCTCCGTTTTGGAAACCCTGCCGTACAAGACGTTTTTAATTTTTTATTGGGGGGGGGGACAGTGTAAGGGGGTGTACATGTAGTGTTTTACCCTTTATTATGTGTTAGTGTAGTGTAGTGTTTTTAGGGTACATTCACACTGGCGTGCTACGGTGAATTTCCCGCTAGGAGTTTGCGCTGCGGCAAAAAATTTGCCGCAGCCCAAACTTGAAGCAGGAAATTTACTGTAAACCTGTCTTTGTGCATGTACCCTGTGCATTCACATGGGGGGTCAAACCTCCAGCTGTTTCAAAACTACAACTCCCAGCATGTACTGACAGACCGTGCATGCTGGTAGTTGTACTTTTGCAACAGCTGGAGGCACACTGGTTGGAAAACCTTCAGTTAGGTTCTGTTACCTAACTCAGTATTTTCCAACCAGTGCGCCTCCAAATTTGCCAGATTTGTAAATTATTTCTATTTAAAAATCTTAATCCTTCCAATAGTTATCAGCTGCTGTATTCTACAGAGGAAGTTATTTTCTTTTTGGATTTCTTTCCAGTCTGACCACAGTGCTCTCTGCTGACACTCTTTTTATTAGAAAAATACAAAACTTATCAAATACAAAACACAAAGCAAGCTTAACCAGCTATAACATAAATAAGAAATACTCTAGAACCAAAAACAAAACCTCATAAACAAAACCCTGCCTAACCGGCCAGCCCAGCTTTACTAAGATACTAAAATACTAAGATATTAACCCCTTCCCGCAGAATGTCATATATAAACGCCGGGTTGTGCAGTGCGTTCACGCATCCCGACGTTTATAAATGACATTCAGTTAACCCGGACCAGCGGTGGGACCGAGGAGCAACGCGGGACCGGCCACGTTGACGAGCAGCGACGGGATCGGCAGGTAAGTACATGGTCCTCAGAAGCAGCAGTGAAGATCTTCACTGCTGCTTCTAGGAGTCTGAAAACTACTGAAATTGTATAATGGTCTCCAATCTGTGCTCTTGCAGCTGTTGCAAAACTACAACTCCCAGCATGAACTGACTGTCCAGGAATGCTGGGAGTTTTAGTTCAGCAACATCTGGCCCTTCAGATGTTGCCGAACTACAACTCCCAGCATGCCCTTCAGCTGTCTGGGCATGCTGGGAGTTGTAGTTTTGCAACAACTGGAGACACACTGGTTGGGAAACATTGTTTCTAACTCAGTGTTTCCTAACCTGTGTGCCTCCAGCTGTTGCAAAACTATAACTCCCAGCATGCACTAGCAGACCATGCATGCTGGGAGTTGTAGTTTTGCAACATCTGGAGGGCCCCAGTTTGGAGACCATTGTATAATGGTCTCCAATCTGTGCTCTTCCAGCTGTTGCAAAACTACAACTCCCAGTATGCACTGACTGTCCAGGAATGCTGGGAGTTTTAGTTCAGCAACATCTGGCCCTTCAGATGTTGCCGATCTACAACTCCCAGCATTCCCTTCAGCTGTCTGGGCATGCTGGGAGTTGTAGTTTTGCAACAACTGGAGACACACTGGTTGGGAAACATTGTCTGTTTCTAACTCAGTGTTTCCTAACCTGTGTGCCATATACACATACCCCTACACAGCCCCCCTCCCCCAATAAGAACATCCAAAGCAGAGCCTCCAGCTGTTGAAAAACAACAACTCCCAGTATTGCCGGACAGCCCTTGACTGTCCACACATGCTGGGAGTTTTGCAACAGCTGGAGGCACCCTGTTTGGGAATCACTGGCGTAGAATACCCCTATGTCCACCCCTATGCAAATCCCTAATTTAGGCCTCAAATGCACATGGCGCTTTCACTTTGGAGCCCTGTCGTATTTCAAGGCAACAGTTTAGGGTCACATATGGGGTATCGCCGTACTCGGGAGAAATTGCGTTACAAGGTTTGGGGGGTATTTTCTTCTTTAACCCTTCATGAAAAGGAAATGTTGGGGTCTACACCAGAATGTTAGTGTAAAATTTTTTAATTTTTTACACTAACATGCTGATGTTGCCCTATACTTTACATTTTCACAAGAGGTAAAAGGTAAAAAAAGCCCCCCAAAATTTGTAACGCAATTTCTCCTGACTACGGAGATACTCCATATGTGGGCGCAAAGTGCTCTGGGGGCGCACAACAAGGCCCAGAAGGGAGAGCGCACCATGTACATTTGAGGTGATTTGCACAGGGGTGGCTGATTGTTACAGCGGTTTTGACAAACGCAAAAAAAAAAAAAAACCACATGTGACCCCATTTCGGAAATGACACCCCTCAGGGAATGTAGTGAGGGGTGCAGTGAGAATTTACCCCCCACAGGTGTCTGACGGATCTTTGGAACAGTGGTCCGTGAAAATGAAAACTTGTACAGCCCACTGTTCCAAAGATCTGTCAGACACCAGTGGGGGGCAAATGCTCACTGTACCCCTTTTTACGTTCCTCAAGGGGTCTAGTTTCCAAAATGGTATGCAATGTGTTTTTTTTTGCTGTCCTGGCACCATAGGGGCTTCCTAAATGCGACATGCTCCCCGAGCAAAATTTGCTCTCAAAAAGCCAAATATGACTCCTTCTCTTCTGAGCATTGTAGTTCGCCCATAGTGCACTTCAGGTCAACTTATGGGGTACCTCCATACTCAGAAGAGAAGGGGTTACAAATTTTGGGGGGTATTTTCACATATTAACCCTTGCAAAAATGTGAAATTTGGGGGGAAACACACATTTTAGTGGAAATTTTTTTTTTTTTTTTTACATTTGCAAAAGTCGTGAAACACCTGTGGGGTATTAAGGCTCACTTTATTCCTTATTACGTTTCTCAAGGGGTCTAGTTTCCAAAATGGTATGCCATGTGTTTTTTTTTTTTTGCTGTTCTGGCACCATAGGGGCTTCCTAAATGCGACAAAATTTGCTCTCAAAAAGCCAAATATGACTCCTTCTCTTCTGAGCATTGTAGTTCGCCCGTAGTGTACTTCAGGTCAACTTATGGGTTACCTCCATACTCAGAAGAGAAGGGGTTACAAATATTGGGGGGTATTTCCTGCTATTAACCCTTGGAAAAATGTGAAATTTGGGGGGAAATACAATTTTAGTGAAAAAAAATAATTATTTTTTTACATATGCAAAAGTCGTGAAACACCTGTGGGGTATTAAGGCTCACTTTATTCCTTGTTATGTTCCTCAAGGGGTCTAGTTTCCAAAAGGGTATGCCATGTGAGGTTTTTTTGCTGTTCTGGCACCATAGGGGCTTCCTAAATGCGACATGCCCCCCGAGCAAAATTTGCTCTCAAAAAGCCAAATATGACTCCTTCTCTTCTGAGCATTGTAGTTCGCCCGTAGTTCACTTCAGGTCAACTTATGGGGTACCTCCATACTCAGAGGAGAAGGGGTTACAAATATTGGGGGGGATTTCCTGCTATTAACCCTTGGGAAAATGTGAAATTTGGGGGGAAACACACATTTTAGTGAAAAAAAATATATTTTTTTTACATATGCAAAAGTCGTGAAACACCTGTGGGGTATTAAGGCTCACTTTATTCCTTATTACGTTCCTCAAGGGGTCTAGTTTCCAAAATGGTATGCCATGTGTTTTTTTTTTTTGCTGTTCTAGCACCATAGGGGCTTCCTAAATGCGACATGCCCCCCGAGCAAAATTTGCTCTCAAAAAGCCAAATATGACTCCTTCTCTTCTGAGCATTGTAGTTCGCCCGTAGTGTACTTCAGGTCAACTTATGGGTTACCTCCATACTCAGAAGAGAAGGGGTTACAAATATTGGGGGGTATTTCCTGCTATTAACCCTTGGAAAAATGTGAAATTTGGGGGGAAATACACATTTTAGTGAAAAAAAATAATAATTTTTTTACATATGCAAAAGTCGTGAAACACCTGTGGGGTATTAAGGCTCACTTTATTCCTTGTTATGTTCCTCAAGGGGTCTAGTTTCCAAAATGGTATGCCATGTGAGGTTTTTTTTGCTGTTCTGGCACCATAGGGGCTTCCTAAATGCAACATGCCCCCCAAAAACCATTTCAGAAAAACATACTCTCCAAAATCCCCTTGTCGCTCTTTCCCTTCTGAGCCCTCTACTGCGCCCGCCGAACACTTTACATACACATATGATGTATGTGCTTACTCAGGAGAAATTGGGCTACAAATATAAGTATACATTTTCTCCTTTTACCCCTTGTAAAAATTCAAAAATTGGGTCTACAAGAACATGCGAGTGTAAAAAATGAAGATTGGGAATTTTCTCCTTCACTTTGCTTCTATTCCTGTGAAACACCTAAAGGGTTAAAATGATGACTGAATGTCATTTTGAATACTTTGGGGGGTGCAGTTTTTATAATGGGGTCTTTTGTGGGGTATTTCTAATATGAAGACCCTTCAAATCCACTTCAAACCTGAACTGGTCCCTGAAAAATAGTGAGTTTGAAAATTTTGGGAAAAATTGGAAAATTGCTGCTGAACTTTGAAGCTCTCTGGTGTCTTCCAAAAGTAAAAACTCGTCACTTCTATGATGCAAACATAAAGTAGACATATTGTATATGTGAATAAAATATTTTTTTATTTGTAATATACATTTTCCTTACAAGCAGAGAGCTTCAAAGTTAGAAAAATGCAAAATATTCAAATTTTTCATCAAATTTTAGGATTTTTCACAAGGAAAGGATGCAAGTTACCACAAAAATTTACCACCATGTTAAAGTAGAATATGTCACGAAAACACAATCTCGGAATCAGAATGATAACTAAAAGCATTCCAGAGTTATTAATGTTTAAAGTGACAGTGGTCAGATGTTCAAAAAACGCTCTGGTCCTTAAGGCCAAAATGGGCTTGGTCCTGAAGGGGTTAAAATATGCCCAAAATATCTAATCAAACACTCACACGCTTACCGAAAATGAACATAAGAAAAATAAATAAATAAATAAAATAGCACAACTTGGCTTGTCAAAATATAAACATAAAAGTTATCATTACCCGACTATAACTCAAAACCATCCATACTTGGGAACACGCAACAAGAAAACTAAACAGAAAAGTAGCAAGCACACCTAAAAAAAAGAAAAATGAATAAATAAATAAAATAAAAAATAATTATTGTATGTTTTTTTACATTTTATTTTTTTTATATATTTTTTAATTTATTTTTTAAATTTTTTATATTTTTTTAATCTATATATATTTTTTTTTCTCATATATTAAAATAATAAATAAATAAATAAATTTGAAAAAAAATTACAAAAAATATGTATATTGTAATAATAATAATAATAATAATAAAAATAATCAAAATAATCATATCACACATACATTCACTTACAAAACGTCCAAAGTAACTGGATCCTCTATCCGGGACTAATGAAAATACCAAAGAAAACATAAAACAGACCAAATAACTGAAATAAACAAAATAAACCACATATCAACACAACAACTGGTCCGGCTACCATAACGCTATAACATGAAACAATATGAAACAATATAGATATAACACAATATAGGTACAAAATTACTAAATTTACTATATAAATTAAATATAAAATAAACAAAATATATGCACTACAGAAAACACCTACAAAATCAATAGAAAACCCTAGGAAAAACCCTTCACTAAAACTGTACCCTCACCCACACCCCGGTCATCAGAGTTCCTACACTTCAAATTGTCCCTCACATATAGCTTCCCCTGAAAGCAGCGCCAGGCCAAGTCCCAAAACTTCTGGGGGATCCTTTTCATGTTTAAAAGGTACAACCCCACCCTCAGATCCCGACCTGGGCAGTCCCTGAGCGCCAGAGGCTTCTGGAAGTGGGTCAACAGAACCCGTTTGTCAAGGAACTGCCTTCACTGGGTCCTGCTCTCCCACACTCCCAGACCCCACCGACGTATCGCCTTCAGAGTCGGGGTAGCGTAAGCCGGAAGATATCCATGGGGCGTACGGAGGTCCTTCACTTGCCCTCCTGTCTCCCATTCCTGGAAGAAAGGCCGAAACCATTCCCTGCAGTAGAGTACCCACGGAGAAGCCCTCTCTGACCAGAGGTTTGAGATGTTAGCTTTCAAGAAGGTGTTGGTTAAGAACACCACAGGGTTTACCATAGATAAACCCCCTAGTCTCCTCGTGCGGTACGTAACCTCCCTCTTGACTAGGTTCATCCTGTTTCCCCATAACAGTTGGAAAAACAGGCTGTAGATTCTAATGTAGTAAGCTTCTGGCAAGATACATACGCTGCAGATAGATAAACAAGGGGAGCAGGTACGATTTGATCAGGTGTACCCTTTCCCTGAGGGTCATAGACCAACCCTTCCATTGGTCCACCTTCTGAGCGGCATCCTGGAGCTTACCATCCCAGTTTTTGGTTGGATAATCATCCTGGCCGAATATGATGCCCAAAACTTTTGCTGACTCTTGGGGCCCGGGAAGAGTGTCCGGGAGATCAAACTTGGGATCTCCCCCTCCCAGCCAGAGACTCTCACACTTATCCCGGTTGATCTTAGACCCAGATGCCTCCGAGTAGCGGTCCACTTCCGACATCACCACATCGACCTCCTCTCGCGAGGAGACAAAAATAGTGACATCGTCAGCGTACGCCACCACTCTCTGGGCGACATCCAGCTCCGCCAGACTCATCCTGACTCCCGCCAACGGCCCACAATCTACCCTCCGGACGAAGGGATCGATCGCAAACACGTATAAAAGCAGGCTCAAAGGACAACCCTGACGGACTCCGGACCCCACCTCAAAACAGCGGCCAGACCAACCGTTCACCAGTGGGAAACTCTCTGCCCCTGCATACAAGATCTTAAGCCAATTAACAAAAGTACTCGGTAAGCCATATCTCAGGAGGACGGACCAGAGGTACTCGTGGTTCACCCGATCAAACGCTTTGGCCTGATCCAGGGACAGCAAGTACCCCTTCCAGAAACCCGCTCTACTCCGCTCCACTGCCTCCCTGACACTAAGGACCGCACTTAAGGTGCTTCGGCCTGGAACAGAGCAGTGCTGAGCCCCCGAAAGGAGCCGGGGTGCAAACTTCACCAGCCGATTAAACAGTATCTTAGCCGGAAGCTTCCTGTCCGTATTGAGAAGAGCTATGGGCCTCCAATTCTCAATACGGCTGGGATCTTTACCCTTTGACAGAAGAATCAGGGCTGACCTCCTCATTGAATTCGGCAGAGTGCCCGAGGAGAGACACTCATTGAATACCTCAGTCAAGAGGGGAGCTAAAGACTCCTTAAAGGTCCTGTACCACTCGGATGTTAAGCCATCCGGACCTGGCGACTTCTTAGGGGCGAGCCCCTCGATCGCCAGTCTCACTTCCTCTTCCCTGATTTCTTCTGCCAAAACATCAAGAGAGGGGTCTACCCCTGGCTCAGGAATGGTTTCAGCCAGGAAAGCCGACATCTTGTCTTGATCTAGATCCTTCCTTCCCAAGAGGTGCGAGTAGAAGGATCTGACGACCTCCAAGATCCCTGATCTGGACCGATTCAGAGATCCTGTACTATCAATCAGTCCTGAAATGACTTTACTACTCACTGACATCTTACAGTTTGTGTAAGGGTCGGGCGAGCGGTACTTCCCGAAATCCCTCTCAAAAACCAAAGATGCGTGCCTATCGTACTGACACCCCATCAGCAAGGATTTCACTCTGGAGATATCCTCACGGCTACCTCCAGTCGAGACAAGAAGCTCGAGTTTCCTACTCAGACCCTGATACAGGCGATACCTGTTCAGGGACCTGAGGCTCGAGAGCTGGCGGAAGAACCCCTCAACCCGCTTCTTCAATATCTCCCACCACTCTGACTTACTACTACATAGGCCCAGTAAAGGTACCTGACTCTGAAGAAAATCCTCAAAGGACTGTCTTATCTCCGCTTCCTCCAGGAGGGACAAATTCAGCTTCCAATAACCTTTTCCCATCCGGGGGGGTCTCTGAAACATTCAGGGAAAACAAAATCATACAGTGGTCGGAGAACTCCACCTCAACCATGGACACTGCGGAAGCTACGGCTTCCTCCTTTAAATAAAACCTATCTATCCTAGACCTGCGACTACCTTGATGATAGGGGAAACCCGTGTGGCCTGAGGGGCTCCGGATGTGGGCGTCCTCTAGGCGAGCTTCTCTAGCTATGCTAATCAGTGCAACACTATCGCAAGTCAGCGGACCATTGGAGCCTCTCCTATCTTGAGACCTCGTGACATTATTGAAGTCCCCTCCAAAGATCACTTGCCGACTCGTAAAAAGAAAGGGCTTAATCCTCATAAAGAGATCTTTACGGCCCCGCTTAGTTTGCGGGGCGTAGATGTTAATGAGCCGGAGCTCTTGTCCCTTCATGAAGACATCTAAGATCAGGCACCTCCCCATTTCTAACTCAATAACCCGTCTGCATTCAACAGGAGCAGTAAAAAGGACCGCCACCCCACTATACGGCTCAGCCGCAAGAGACCAGTGGGAGGGACCGCGCCTCCACTCTCTTCTGGCTTTTACCAGGGAGGCTAGATCTGACAACCTGGTCTATTGTAAAAAGAAAATGTCAGCTTCAACACGGCCGAGAAAATCAAAGGCTGCGAATCTAGCCGTATCTGATTTTATGCTGGCACAGTTAATGGATGCCAACGTGATTGAGTTAGATGGCCTCACCCCTTAAACCTTCTTCCTCTCCTTCCCTCCACCCCCATCTGAATCGGAGGAAGACCCTATGCCTCTTTTTAAACTCAGGGATATATCCATCCTAGGATCTTTACCTCCAGCATCTGGTGTTACCTCAGCCCCTGAGGAAACTGCCCCAGAGGAAGGAGGCTCGGCACCTCCTGGAGGCCGCACTGCCTCCGGACCCTCGAGAAGAGGAGGGGAGATGGTATCCCCAAGGGCCTCATATCGATTTGAAAGGACGATCAGAGGGTCAGAGACTGAGTTGTTCCTTCTATGGTCTGAGGCTACAACTGAAGAGGAGGACGGCGCAGCCTTACTCTTATCCTTCTTCTTCCTCCTCTTCTTCTTTTCCTGGCCACCATTTACTGTCTGCCCCTCCTTCTCCTGCTCATCCACAGTTTCGGATTCAGAGGCATGACTGGAGGAAGGAGCATCTTGACCTTCTTCCCTACGCAGTCTCCCTATCTCCTCATCCAGTTCGGCCCCACCCAAAGCCTCAGAGTTATTCTGACCTCCTTCTGAGCCAGTGTCTGGAGTGGGACCCCGAGCCACCCCTGGCACCTGGGCATTCTCAAGGGCCCTCTCCAACCTGCGCTTCTCCTCTCGCCTCCGCATAGAGGGGGTCTTATGTTTTTCCTTCACTGGCTTTGGTGCCCCCTCTCCTCCACTAGTCCCCTCCCCCGCTGGGGCAACCGTTAGGCTCTCCGCAGCCGGGGCGGTCACAGTGTTAGAGAACAAGCGTGGACACCGGCTGAACGGGTGACCTAGGTCACCACACAAGTTACACCGAATCTGCCCACAGGTGGCCGCCAGAGGACCCACCCCACAGCAGAGGGCGCATATCTGCTGAGTGCGGTTGGCACTAAAGTGGTTTTGGTCACCACACCTGTGACACAGCCTCGGCTTCCCCTGGTAGAAGATCTGAATCCTGTCGCGTCCCAGAAAGGCGGCCAAAGGGATGTGGGTGACCGTGTTCCCTGAACGCCTGAGACGAACGGAAAACGTCCAGGCCCCAGACCATATATTGTGCTCGTCAAAGTTCTTCCGGGGGACGTCCGTCACCTCCCCGTACCTGCCTAGCAAGGTCATATTGTCATAACAAGAAAGTGACTCGTTACGGGTCAAAACGGTCACTTTCTTTACCATACTCTGGCGAGATACCGCTTTTACAGCGAAATCTCGCCATCCGGGCTCGTTTTTCATCAGCTCATAATTAGACCAAAAGAGATCTAGTCCTTCCGGCCTAACAAAGCTGACGTCAAACTCGGAGGAGCCGAAGGGGTGAATCAGGTCAAAGATGTCCCCAGCCCTGAAACCCATCTGGAAAAGAAGCTCCACCACCACCACGCATCTTCGCCTTTCCAGACCAAACGGGCCACATTCCTGCGATCTACCTCCTGCCCGGGTGTCTGGAGGGACCATACGGCCTACCCATTCCTCTCTCGGAACGCTCCCAGACCATGTCTCTCCACCAAAAAAGACAGGTCCATCTCCTTTCCCTCTACCTGGAGCGTCCTTTCTCCTCTCTTTAGTGCCTCCAGGAGGCGCCGTTGCAACTGACCTTCACCAGATACAGGAGGTAAAGATCCTACTGAACCCCCAGCCGCCACACTTGCATAACTCCTGACGACCGCGGGGGGCAGCCGGACCAGACACCGTCCTTACATCCCCGCCTAGGCCACCTGTACTGCCACAAAAGCCACTCTTATTCCTACCATCCACACCACTACTACTACTCTCATTCACACCACTACTCCTCCCATCTGCACCACTACCACTCCTCTCATTCACACCACTACCACCCCTCCTCTTCACTCCACTATCACCACTCTTATTCACTTCACTGCCACTCCTCCCAATCACTCCACTACCACTCCTCCCATCTGCACCACTACCACTCCTCTCATTCACTCCACTATCACAACTCTCATTCACACCACTACCACTCCTCCCATCCACAACACTACCACTCCTCCCATCTACACCACTACCACTGCTCCCATCTACACCACTACCACTCCACCCATCTGCACCACTTCCACTCCTCCCATCTGCACCACTACCAATCCTCCCATCTGCACCACTACCACTCCTCCCATTTGCACCACTACCACTGCCACATACACCCCTCTCATCCACAGCACTACCACTCCCATCTTTCAAACACCTTGTATTAACATTGCTTTTATTGACAGTATTTTTGGGATCAGCAGCTGCTTCACCCACTACCTCTGGGCTGGCCTGGACATGCTTTAGCTTGGCCTTTTTGTACATTCTCAAGTCACCGGCGGCTGCCATTGTCGGCGACGCTGACTCCTCCTCCATTCGAGATGTTACCGCCGACATCACCTCCCGAAGCTGAGGCTGCCCCTCCGGGCGCAACTTCACCCCTCCTCGTGCCACTGATGTGCAGGGACTCCCCTCTCTCACAGGGGAGATCCCTGCAGTGTCCGCGCCAAACACTGTGCCCAACCGCACGGGCTCAGCAGCAGGTTCTGACACCTGGACGCTCCCCCCCCTCTCTCAGGGGAGTGCCCCGCAGCACCGACACTACTAGCAGCGCCCAGGGGACCGCCCCCCGAGCAGAAGATCTCACCACACACCTCAGGCGCCTGGACACTCCCCCCCCCCTCTCAGGGAAGTGCCCCGCAGGGCTAGTAACATTGCCCACAATACTCGGGGAACCGCTCCCCTTGCAAACTGCCGCATAACTATTGCCCACCATTAGCCCGTCCTGTTCTTCCCTACCAGCAGGACGCGTGACTGTAGCACCTGCGGCCATGTTGGATGCACCACTGTACCCCCCGTGCTGGTCCCGTTCCACAGCAGAAGCGGGATCTGGCAGAGTGGGAGGCCCAGCAGCCTGAATCAACTTTTCAGGTGGCCCAGACTGCTGGATTGGAGAGAAAACAAACTTTATCTGCTCCTCAGCCTTTTTCTTCTTCTTTTTTTTCCTCTTCCTCCCCTCAGGGCCCAGGTCCTGGCCAAAACTGCAATTTTCCAGACGGTTGGGTGACTCCTGCATCACTATGGCCCGCAGGAGCCCCCCACAGACCAGTCCACTGTCACCGCCATCACTACTGTCACTTTCCTCAGAGGTGGCTGGTAAGGCGACTTGGGCAGGGTTGATGTAATCTGCACTCGGGGTGACAGAGGTCTTAGGGGTATACGGGGTATCACACACATCCCCCTCACTCTCATCTCCCTCACTGCCGCCATCTCCCTCACCACCTTCCTCCATCTTCTCCTCCGTGACACACAAGCACTCTTCCTCCCCCTGACTATCCTCTTCCTCCTTCACAGGGGTACGCATGGTTTTATAGCGGTCTTCATTCTTTAATTTTTCTTTAAACATGCCTGCACCCTCTACAATCAGCATTCGGGCTCTCACCACCTCCTGCTCCTCTGCCTTCAGCTGACACACCCTGGCAGCGAACCTTGCCCTCATGGCCTTGGCAGAGTTATCTGTTTGGTAGCGAGCAAACTTCAGGTCTTCCCTTATGATTTTCAGCTTTTTTCCCAGCTACTCATATTCTACTAGATTTGCCTGCATGCGGGAACCGAAAGTAGCTAGCGACTCCCTGGGACCCTTCACCCCCCATTGCTGGGGTTCCATAGTATCAGACACAGTCCCCGAAGACATAACCATAAGCTTCTTACCGGACGCCTTGCGGTTTCCAGCGACGGACGGGGGAGTGGGCTCCACATTACTGCGGAGCCTGCTGGATCTTCTCACCCTGTCCTGGGAATCGGCCGTAGCTCTCTCACTCCCACCCCCCGCCGTCCTAGTTCGAGGGGTGGAAGTCTGGGGCTCCATAGCAGGAGGCTCTCCCAAGGAAGCTGCCACCCTCCTGGGGAAAAGGCTGTAGGAAACACTGCTTCAATCCTCTCTCTCTGGAAAACTCTGGAAGTCAGACACACCCAACAGCTGCTGTGTTCCACAGGAAGTGCTCTCTGCTGACACCTCTGTCCATGTCAGGAACTGTCCAGAGTAGGAGAAGTTTACTATGGAGATTTGCTCCTACTCACATAGAGCACTGTAGTCAGACCGAAAAGAACTATACAACTTCCTCTGTAGCATACGGCAGCTGATAAGTACTGTAAGGATTAAGATTTTTAAGAAGTAATTTACAAATCTGTTTAACTTTCTGGCACCAGTTGATTTAAAAAAACTAAAATAAAATAATGTTTTCCCCCGTAGTACCCCTTTTACGTAACACCTGTAAATTCTGCACTACGAATATCAGCAGCCACTGAAGAGAGGTCATCCAACAACTGAAGTCCCAAAAAAATCTGCCACTAAATCCCTCAAGCAACCGTTCAGCCCCAGTCCAGAACCATCTGACCGGACCACAGGGACCAGTGTGGAGGAGAACAGTGTCCAGGCTGTAAAAGAGAAGAACACTGGAGCAGCCAGATACACTGACTCTAAGGCTGAGCCTCATACTTCTACCGAAGCTGCAGAGTTATAGGGGAACTGTAAAAATGAAAGTACTACAACCCCCAGTGTTGTCCGTCTATGCCCCCCTAAGGGTCAGGGTTGGAGGAGGCACAGGTTGAAAAGACACACTACAATGGGAGTTGTAGTACTGTAGTTGTTAAAGAAAAAAAAGATGTTTTCATCAGGTTGCCCATAGCAACCAATCAGATTGCTTCTTTCATTCTTGAGAAGACCTCTGAAAAATAAAAGAAGTAATCTGATTGGTTGCTAAGAGCAACTGGACAACATTTCCTCTCCACAGGTACATTTCCCCGATTGTCTTCATATTTAGGATGAGAATCTACTGACAAAGTGAGTAGCCAACCATTTCTGGGCATAAAACTCTGTAAGAGACAGCAGTCTGGGGGCGTCTGTGGTGGACATGAAGGAAGGGGGGGGGGTCCAGGGAAATTGAGATTTGACGTCTGCAGCGAGCGCTTCTCACTGAGCGACGGGTCTCATCCCAGGTATTGCAGGGGGACCCCCCACGATCAGCTACTTATCCCATAAACCATGGATAGGGGATAAGTTAATTTTTGCCATAGTTTTCCTTTAATTGGCCAGAACACACCCAAAATCGGTCCCAGCCAAATATTGCTTTGTGTCCTGTCATTTCTCCCAGCTGTTCTTTTTCTACCTGCTTGTAAGGCATGCCTACACTCTCTTATTCCTTAAAGTGGTACTCCGCCCCTAGATATCTTATCCCCTACCTTAAGGATAGGACAAAAGATGACTGATCACTGGGACCCCCGCAATCTTCATGCAGCACCCGGCGTTCCAAATAATATATTTAGAACTCTGGGTTCTCGTGGTGCGGGTCGTGACCTCACGCCACACCCTTTCCATTTATGTCTATGGGAGGTGGTGTGATGTCACAAGAAGGTGTGACATGATGTCACGAATCCCACCACAGGAACCAGTGAGCTAAACATAATATTTAGAATTTTGGTTGCTGCATGGAGATTGCTGGGGTCCCAGCAGCAGGATCCCATTGATCAGACATCTTATCCCCTATCCTTTACATAGGGGATAAGATATCTATACCCCTTTAAGGGACAGTTCATGTACCCAAAAGTTGATCCTTTGCAACCGTATGACCCCTAGCAAGTTCCCTGCATGAGTCCCATTCATCAGAAAAAGGCTTGTGCATGGAACTTGCTGGGTGTTCTACGTTTGCCTCATAAACTGCACCACCCAGCACCAGTTGCCTCTCTCCGCACCACATTATGCAGATCGTGCAGGAGAGCAGCTTTGGTCATCCATGTTTTGCTAACTCTATTTTCACACACAGAAATAAATAAATGAGTCGAACAAGTCAAAGAACAGTTTAAAAAAAGGGGAACTTTATTTATTATTTATTAAAATGTTTGTGTAGGGGATTTTTTGTAACCTCCCATCACTCACAAAGAGCGTACAGTAACTAATACTCAGGACAGGAAAAACCTCCAGAGGGGAGGAAACCTGTAGGGAATCCATGGCTACTGTATGGCCCTTCCTCTGGGCATATTAAAGGAGGTTACCTCTATAATTTGGGCAAATGTTTCTGTGTATGTGCATGATTCCTAGGCCTGTGCCTTCATCCAACGTCTTGCTGTAGGTCCCGAAATGCTACTCCATGTCCTGGAAATAGTGCATCTAAGATAGGGGACAAAAAAAGATAGATTATTTACATGTTTATCATAGAAATACACATGGAACTGCAATAAAGACCTTTTGGACAAAACAATGTAACACTTACCAGTCACAGTCATGTGCATGACTTTGCATTCCCGTGTCCCTACACAGTGTCCAGCACCGGCCCCTCACTGATGAACAGGACCAGTGTTATTTCTGGGGCTATGCCTTCATCCAACGTCTTGCTGTAGGTCCGGAAATGCTACTCCATGTCCTGGAGATAGTGCATCTAAGATAAGAAAAAAAAGATAAATTATTTACATGTTTATCATAGAAATACACATGGAACTGCACTAAAGATCTTTTGGACACAACAATGTAACACTTACCAGTCACAGTCATGTGTATGACTTTGCATTCCCACGTCCCTACACAGTGTCCAGCACCGGCCCCTCACTGATGGAGAATGAACAGGAGCAGTGTTATTTCTGCTCAGTGCTGCTCTTTGGTGGACAATGGTTATGACATCACATGTGTGACACGCTGTTACCTCCTGGGAGTTCTATTTCAGTAGTGCTGCTCTCTGATTGGCTGAAAATCAAAAAAGCTTTCTAATATATTCTGTATGACTGTTATCTAAGGTTTTTGACACATTTTATTAAAATGGCGCCACTCCCTGTGGGTGCGTTATATTTGTTTCTCCTAACCAGACATTCTGTATATGTAATATCATTTGGTGGCCCCAACAGCCTGGGCCCATAGGTTTCTTACATAGATCAATGCTACTCCGGTAGGCTCAATGAGCAGCGCTGGCCGCCGGGACGTCTGACGAGTGACGTCCCTGACGTTGCGGTCTGGAGCGAAGGATGTCACTAGTCAGACGTCCCAGCAGCCATTGATTTAAAGTGGTCGTGGCTCCTGCTGCCAGTTCAAGATCAGACACCATGGCCCTAGATTGACATACTGCAAAACCGATCCCTTGTGGCTGCCCACCTGTTGCAAAACTACAACTCTCAGCCTTTGGCTGTCAGGGCATGCTGGGAGTTGTAGCTTTGCAATAGCTGGACAGACGTCTGTCGAAAGGGGGGAAAAAGCACCAGAAATAAAGCAATGTGGGCTTTGAAAAACACCATTTATATGTTGTTTTTAATCACAGCCTAAGCCTAGGAACAAACACAATTCTTGTTTGATGTTTTGTTTTTTTTATGCAAAAAAAAACAAACATCAAAATCTTCCCCCTCATTTCTTTTCTCAGTTATCTTTGTGTTATTTTTGCTAAAAGCACTGGGGCGGGGGGGGGGGGGGGGGGGGGGGGGGGGAAGGTGGAGGGGTTGTCTTAGAGATTTATCAAAACCAGGGAAGAGGGAAAGTGGACCAGTTGCCCATAGCAACCAATCAGGTAGTTTCTTTCATTTTTAAAAAGGCCTCTGAAAAGTGAAAGAGGTGATCTGATTGGTTGCTATGGGCAACTGGTCCACTTGACCTCTGCACAGGTTTTCATACATCTGTCCCAATGTGTATTATTATCATCATCATCATCATTATTATTATTATAGGAAGTGTTTTTTCTTTAGTGTTTTTTTTCCCTCTGGCCTTTCTCTTTACAAGTCATGTGATTCTTTCATCATTTGACTGAAGGATTTCTAAAAAAAAAAATTGTGAGAAAATACCCCCCCCCCCCCCCCCCCCCAAAAAAAAACATGCTCTCGGCATCCCACAGATTTGATAGCCTAAAAACACCATAAAAGGATGAAGAAACCCCCATTAGTGTCTGGTGTTTCATATTACCCTATTGATTCCAACCTAACATGTGCCCGCAGCGAGCATGGTGTTTTTTATGACAAACACGCCAAGTGTAATCCCAGCTGAAATGAATGTTTTCACAATAGGTGTGAACAGGCTGCAGGATGTGCTAGATATATTTGCATAGTTGCGGCATACAGCACGTGCAGCATTTATGTGGCGGCTTTCTGCTGGCATATATGGCTTTCTGTGCTGGTGAATGCAGCGGGCACTTACTGGCGGTTTTTTCCTAGCTGCATAGTTTTGCACCACAACCACTCCGGTTGGGACCAGGCTGACCGATCTAATGACCAAGATGCCGCAGTGAACGGCTTTCTTTCTGTGAAAGTTCTGGCGAACTACAATGCTCAGAAGAGGAGGAGCGCCATTGAGCTTTTGGAAAGAGAATTAGTTTGGAATGGTCAGGGCCATGTGCGTTTACAAAGCCCCCCGTGGTACCAGAACAGTGGACCCCCCCACATGTGACCCCATTTTGGAAACTACACCCCTCACAGAATTTAATAAGGGGTGCAGTGAGTATTTACACCCCACAGATCTTTGGAACAGTGGGCTGTGCAAATGAAAAATTTAATTTTTCATTTTTACGGACCACTGTTCCAAAAATCTGTCAGACACCTGTGGGGGTAAATTCTCAATGTACCCCTTATTACATTATGTGGCGGGTGTAGTTTCCAAAATGGGGTCACATGTGTCGAGGGGTCCATTGTTCTGGCACTATGGGGGCTTTGTAAACACATGTGGCCTTCAATTCCGGACAAATTTTCTCTACAAAATCCCAATGGCGCTCCTTCTCTTCGGAGCATTGTAGTTCGACCGCAGAGCACTTTAAATTCACATATGGGCTATGTTCTTACTCAGAAGAGATGGGGTTACAAATTTGGGGGAAGCTTTTTTCCTATTTACCCTTGTGAAAATGAAAAATTTAGGGTAACACCAGCATTTTAGTGAAAAAATTTTTTTTTTTTCATTTTCCCTTCCAACTTTAATGAAAATTCATCAAACACCTGTGGGGTGTTCAGGCTCATTATACCCCTTGTCACGTTCGGTGAGGGGTGTAGTTTCCAAAATGGGGTCACATATGGGTATTTTTATTTTTTTTGCGTTTGTCAGAACCGCTGTACAATCAGCCACCCCTGTGCAAATCACCAATTTAGGCCTCAAATGTACATGGTGCGCTCTCATTCCTGAGCCTTGTTGTGAGCCCGCAGAGCATTTTACGCTCACATCTGGGGTATTTCCTTACTCAGGAGAAATTGCATTACAAATTTTGGGGGTCTTTTTTTCCTTTTACCGCTTGTGGAAATAAAAAGTATGGGGCAATACAAGCATGTTAGTGTAAACATTTTTATTTTTTTACACTAACAGGCTGGTGTAGCCCCCAACTTTTCCTTTTCACAAGCGGTAAAGGGAAAAAAAGACCCCAAAAATTTGTAGTGCAATTTCTCCCGAGTACGGAGATACCCCATATGTGGCCCTAAACTGTTTCCTTGAAATACGACAGGGCTCCGAAGTGAGAGAGCGCCATGCGCATTTGAGGACTAAATTAGGGATTGCACAGGGGTGTACATAGGGGTATTCTACGCCAGTGATTCCTAAACAGGGTGCCTCCAGCTTTTGCTAAACTCCCAGCATGCCTGGACAGTCAGTGGCTGTCCAGAAATGCTGGGAGCTGTTGTTTTGCAACAGCTGGAGGCTCCATTTTGGAAACCCTGCCGTACAAGACGTTTTTAATTTTTTATTGGGGGGGGGGGGGGGGGGGACAGTGTAAGGGGGTGTATATGCAGTGTTTTACCCTTTATTATGTGTTAGTGTAGTGTAGTGTTTTTAGGGTAAATTCACACTGGCGTGTTACGGTTAATTTCCCGCTAGGAGTTTGCGCTGCGGGGAAAAATTTTAAGTAGGAAATTTACTGTAAACCTGTTCGTGTGAATGTACCCTGTACATTCACATGGGGGGCAAACCTCCAGCTGTTTCAAAACTACAACTCCCAGCATGTACTGACAGACCGTGCATGCTGGGAGTTGTACTTTTGCAACAGCTGGAGGCACACTGGTTGGAAAACCTTCAGTTAGGTTATGTTACCTAACTCAGTATTTTCCAACCAGTGTGCCTCCAGCTGTTGCAAAACTACAACTCCCAGCATGTACTAATCACCGAAGGGCATGCTGGGAGATGTAGTTATGCAACAGCTTGAGATACCCAACTACAATTCCCAGCATGCCGAGACAGCTGTTTGCTTTCTGGGCATGCTGGGAATTGCAGTTTTGCAACATCTGGAGAGCTACAGTTTTTTGACCACTGCACAGTGATCTCCAAACTGTGGACCTCCAGATGTTTCAAAACTACAACTCCCAGCATGCCCAGACAACAAACAGCTATGTGGGCATACTAGGAGTTGTAGTTTTGCAAGATCTGGAGGGATATAGTTTAGAGACCACTGTATAGTGGTCTCAAACTGCAGCCCTCCAGCTGTTGCAAAACTACATATTCCAGCATGCCCAAACAGCTGTCTGGGCATGCTGGGAGTTGTAGTTTTGCAACATCTGGAGGGCTACAGTTAGAGACCACAGTCTCAGACTGTAGCCCTCCAGATCAACTTACCGGCTTCCATACCATCCCGGGAGCCGTCCTCTTCAGAAGCAAGTGACGGGTAAGTAGACGTCGGCGCCCGGTCCCCTTTGGTTCCCCGTTCTGCCCCGCCTATTGTGGGTGGACAAGACGGGGAAAATGAAAGTTAACCCCCCCGCCCCCGGTCTGCTATTGGTCGTCCCCTCTGACGATCAATAGCAGACCAATAGCAGGGATAGGAGGGGTGGCAACCCTGCCACCCCACTCCTATGCCTACAGGGGGATCGTGGGTGTCTTAGACAACCGCGATCTCCCTTCTATTTCGGGTCACCGGGTCACAATAGACCCGTATGACCCGGAATCGGCGCAAATCGCAAGTGTGAATTAACTTGCGATTTGCGCCGATCACCGATGGGGGGGGGGGATGGGTCATCACAAATGCACCACTGGGCATTTGTGCGGGGTGCCTGCTGATTCATATCAGCAGTCACCCCGGCCCGGTCCCCGTCCGGCGCGCGGCGGGGACTGAAATTCCCACGGGCGTATGGATACGCCCTGGGTCCTTAAGTACCAGGACGTCAAAGCTTATCCATACGCCCTAGGTCCTTAAGTGGTTAAACACTAACCTTGAGGTTGGGGAAATTTGCCAGATTTGTAAATTATTTCTATTTAAAAATCTTAATCCTTCCAATACTTATCAGTTGCTGTAATCTACAGAGGAAGTTATTTTCTTTTTGGATTTCTTTCCAGTCTGACCACAGTGCTCTCTGCTGACACCTCTGTCCATGTCAGGAACTGTCCGGAGTAGGAGAAGTTTACTATGGAGATTTGCTCCTACTCACAGAGAGCACTGTAGTCAGACCGAAAAGAACTATACAACTTCCTCTATAGCATACGGCAGCTGATAAGTACTGTAAGGATTAAGATTTTTAAGAAGTAATTTACAAATCTGTTTAACTTTCTGGCACCAGTTGATTTAAAAAAAAAAAAAAATGTTTTCCCCCGGAGTACCCCTTTTACGTAACACCTGTAAATTCTGCACTATGAATATCAGCAGCCACTGAAGAGAGAGGTCATCCAACAACTGAAGTCCCCAAAAAATCTGCCACTAAATCCCTCAAGCAACCATTCAGCCCCAGTCCAGAACCATCTGACCGGACCACAGGGACCAGTGTGGAGGAGAACAGAATGCCCTGGAAGGGAAAGCATTGGACTGTAGGGGCACATGACAGGGGGATTAGGCAGCGAGGAAAGGGTTAATGGGTTAGAGCGGGAGGTTCAAGGAGGAAAGGGAGGAGCTAGGTACAGGGGTCATAAGTAGGTAGGCAGGTAGTTAGGGCCAGTCGGGACACGAGGAGGAACGTGAGAAGAGCTCCCTACCTGATGGAGGACATGGACGCGATCTTGAGGCGAGTGAGGGAGGAGGCGCTGCTCCGTGGGCCCCAGTGGTTCGCGGAGCAGTTTCCGGGATTCGCGGCGCAGTCGGTGGGGGAGATCGGGCCCTGGTCCAGCAGCCGGCGCTCTCGCCCTCCGGAGCGCCTTTCACCTGCGGCCTCTCCCTCTGCTAGACGCCGGCGGGTGAGCCCTTCAGCCGTTGCCGCTGGCCTGAGGTCCGTGGCGGCCAGCGGTGTGCTGTCGGGGGGGACGCCTGCCGGTTCGGATGCTGCGCTAGTGGGGACCGCGGGGCGTGCGGGCGGCGCGCCTCGCTCACTGCAACGGGAGCGTGGTGCGGCGGCCTGCTCCATGGGAGTGACGGTGATGGGGGAGCAGGCCAGGGGGAGGAGGACGACACGTGCCCCAGCTGACCCCGCCCCCCAGTCGGGGGGGCGGGCTCCTGCGGGCCTGGCAGTCACCCAGGCCTTGATTCATGCTGCACCTGCAATCTCCTCCTCTAGAGGGGGCAGGCGGCATAGTAGATTGTCGCAGGCTGCTGCTGCTGCAGGGGGAGCTGCAGTGTACGGGGGGAATGAAATTAGCCCCGCCCCTAGCGATGCCAGCGGTGATGAGCTGCTGCTGGCTGATGGTCCTGCTGTTGCCCTGGACCCGTTGGCCAATCCCCTGCTTCCCCTCGGGGTCGCAGGCACGGAGGTTAGCGGGGGCCGGAGTTCTTCGGCACATCGCAGACCGGGTTGACAGGTTGCTGGGCGGGGCTGGAGAGGACCCAGCAGTCATGGTACATATTGGCACCAATGACAAAGTAAGAGGTAGGTGGAGTGTCCTTAAAAATGATTCCAAGGACTTAGGCGGCAAGCTTAAGGCAAGGACCTCCAAGGTAGTGTTTTCTGAAATACTACCTGTACCACGAGCCGCACCAGAGAGGCAGCGGGAAATCAGGGAGGTAAACAAGTGGCTCAGAAGCTGGTGTAGGAAGGAAGGGTTTGGGTTCATGGAGAACTGGGCTGACTTCGCTGTCGGTTACCGGCTCTACCGTAGGGACGGGCTGCACCTCAATGGGGAGGGTGCAGCTTTGATTGGGGAGAAGATGGCTAGAAGGGTGGAGGAGTGTTTAAACTAGGGACTTGGGGGGAGGGAACCTACAGCAAAGAGGGGGAAGATAGTGTAGATAGAGAGGTGGGAATTATAAATGTACCTGGGGGTGGAGCGGAGGGAGGGGTTAGAATAGTTAATAGGAATAGGCTTCATAGGAAAATAAAACTTACACTCTTGAATCCCATTAACCCCAATAACATAAAGGATGGAAATGTAAAGTGTATGTTCACAAATGCCAGAAGCCTAGCAAATAAAATGGGGGAGCTTGAGGCCTTGATACTGGAGGAACATATTGATATAGTTGGGGTCTCTGAGACATGGCTGGACTCCTCGCATGACTGGGCTGTCAATCTGCAGGGGTTTACATTGTTTCGCAAGGATAGAATGAACAGAAAAGGTGGTGGAGTCTGTCTGTATGTAAGAAGTGGTATGAAAGTCAGTGTGAACGATGCCATAGTGTGTGATGATTCTGAGGAGGTGGAATCACTGTGGGTACAAAAGGAGGGAAATACTGAAAAAATAATATTTGGTGTAATCTACAGACCCCCTAATATCACTGAAGAGATAGAAGGTCGGCTGCATAAACAAATAGAGAGGGCCGCCCGGGCAGGTACAGTGGTAATAATGGGAGATTTTAACTATCCAGATATAGATTGGGGTCCGGGGTTGGCTAAAACTACAAAGGGGCGACAATTCCTAAATTTATTGCAGGATAATTTTATGGGCCAGTTTGTGGAGGACCCAACAAGAAGTGATGCCTTGTTGAATCTGATCATTTCCAACAAAGCAGAGCTGGTTGGTAATGTAACTGTGCGGGAAAACCTTGGTAATAGCGACCACAATATAGTTACTTTTGACTTAAAATGGAGAAAACAAAGACAGGCGGGGAAGGCAAAAACATATAACTTTAAAAAGGCAAACTTCCCTGGGCTGAGGGCTGCACTACAGGACATAGACTGGGGGGAGGTGTTCTCAAATACTGATACAGAAGGTAAATGGGACATCTTTAAATCAACTCTAAATAACTATACAGCTAAATATATACCAAAGGGGAACAAATATAAACGATTAAAACTAAATCCTACATGGCTGACAAATGATGTTAAAAGAGCAATAAACAACAAAAAAATAGCCTTCAAAAAATTCAAATCTGATGGGTCAGCTATAACATTTAAATAGTACAAGGAGCTTAATAAAATCTGTAAAAATGTAATAAAAACAGCAAAAATTCAAAACGAGAGACAGGTGGCCAAAGAAAGCAAAACTAATCCTAAATATTTTTTTAGATATATAAATACAAAAAAATCAAGGACATAGTATGTAGGACCCCTTAATAATGATAATGGGGAGGTTGTCACGGGCGATCAAGAGAAAGCGGAGCTACTGAATGGGTTCTTTAGTTCTGTATACACTATGGAAAAAGGAGCTGACATTGGCCAGGTCAGTGCTGGTAACACATCATGTAATGTACTGAACTGGCTTAATGTAGAGATGGTACAAGGTAAGTTAAGTAATATAAATGTAAGCAAATCTCCAGGGCCAGATGGATTGCACCCAAGAGTTCTTAGAGAGGTAAGTTCAGTAATATCTGTACCCCTGTTCATGATATTTAGAGAATCTCTGGTGTCTGGTATTGTGCCAAGGGACTGGCGCAAGGCGAATGTGGTGCCAATCTTCAAAAAGGGCTCTAGGTCTTCCCCAGGAAACTATAGACCTGTAAGTTTAACGTACATTGTGGGTAAATTGTTTGAAGGACTTATTTTTTTTTTTTCAACTGTAATTTTTATTAAAGATTTTCACAAAAGAAAACAGGAGTCCGCTAAGACTTAGGCAAATCAGAGTCCGGGGCGCAGCCCAGCACAATCACAATAGGGGTAAGTAACAATCCAATATAGAGAGCAGGACAAATAAAACAGTTGTACATCGGGACAATTAGCCCCGACTGCAGAAAAACCATCAACCCAGCAAATATACAGAAGATAAGAAGCCATATAGTGAATTACTCAAAGGAGAGAACTGAAAAATTCTCCAACATGAAGGACCGAGAGAGAAGACAAACAGAAGACAGAAGGAGACAAAGACACCGAAGCACAAACACATTAGGGGAGAAGGAAGGAAGGGAGGGAAGGGGGGGGGGGATAGGGAGAGTTTTCGGTAGCGCCTTAAGGAGGTTGCCTGTCAGAGAAACGATCCCACGGCTCCCAAACTGAAAGGAAGGTGGGGATAGTATTATTCAGAGAGGCTGTGAGGTATTCTAGAGAGCGTATTTCACTAATACGGGAGAGTAGGTCTGACTCAGAGGGAGGAAGAGTCCTCTTCCAGCATTTAGCAACTAAGGTCTTAGCCGCCAAAAAAATGTGCATAGCCAGTTTAAACAACCTCTTGGGTAGAGCCGAGTGCGAGAGGTGCAAAAGATAGACCTGAGGGTTAGGAGGGACCGATACTCCAAAAACATCCGAAAGTAAGCGACTCACTAACTCCCAATATCCCGTGATGAGCGGGCAAGACCAAAAAATATGAAACAACGTACCCAAACCCACCCCACATCGCCAGCACTGGGGGGGGACACTGGGATTCAGTCTATTCAATAACCGGGGTATGGTACCAACCCATAATCAGTTTGTATTGAGTCTCCTTGTAAGCAGTACATATGGATGCCCTAGAGGCCCTCTCCCATATTATTTTCCACTGAGGAAGGGTAATAGACATATTAAGCGCTTCCTCCCAACGAGACATATACCGGTGGGATACCTGGACATCCCCCATAGGCCGGGTAAGCAATGAGTAAATATCGGAGAGAAGACCCCTCGCCTGAGGTCCACCACAACACAGCCTTTCAAAGCCTGTAGGCAAGGACACCACAAGGGAACCGAGCGTGGAGGACATAAAATGCTGTAGCTGTAAATAATGAAAATGCTCAGACGAGGGGAGATCCCAACGAGACTGCAACTGAGAAAAAGGCAAGAGAGTTCGCGACAAGGGATCAACCACATCTGCCCAGCAAAAAAGGCCTCTAGACCCCCACTCCCCCACCATAAGAGAAGTCCGGCCGGGGGGAAAACTAGGATGATAAAGGAAAGATCGAAGAGGGGAGGAGGGAGACAGTAGTTTAAATTTGACAGAGCAGTAACCCCACACATATCTGGAAAGTGCCATAGGGCCCAGGAGAGGGGAGAGAGAAGGAGCAGAGGCAGGAAGAGTCCAAAGGAGAGCGTTAGGGTGGACAGGCGCTAACCATAGCTTCTCTAGCTCCATCCAACGGCTATAGGCATGATAGGTAGACCACGCCGCTAGATGGCGCAAGTGGGAAGCCCAATAGTACTTTACCACATCCGGGACCGCCAAGCCACCAAACGCCCTCCCGGCCATCATCACGGACATCGGGAGCCGATGTCTTTTCCCATCCCAAATAAATCGAAAAATAGCCGCCTGTAGAGAGCGCAGGGCTGACAGTGGGACCCGAACCGGCAGGGTCTCAAAAAAGTAAAGAAGCTTCGGGAGGATAGTCATTTTCACCGCAGCAATGCGACCAAAAAAAGAGATGTATTGCGAGCGCCATTTTTCCATAAGAGCACGGAGCTCCCGAAAGAGGGGAAGATAGTTGGTGGAATAAAGTGAGGAATAGTTAGAAGAGATCCAGACCCCCAAGTACTTAATAGCAGAGGGAGACCACCGGAAAGAATAGTCAGAGCGTAGAAGAGCAGAAAACGAAGAAGGGAGATTGAGAGGAAGGGCCTCCGACTTAGCAAGGTTAACCTTATAGCCGTAAACCACCCCATAGTCATGCAAAACCTTGTAAAGAGAAGGAAGAGACAGTAGAGGGCAAGAAAGTGTAAGAAGAACATCGTCAGCAAACAGACAAACCTTGAATTCCCTATCATGTAAGGAAATACCAGTAATGTCCGGATCACCTCTGATCATAGCGGCTAAGGGTTCAATACATAGCGCAAAGATCAGGGGGGATAACGGGCAACCCTGACGAGTTCCATTAAATAAAGAAAAAATAGGAGACGGCGAGTGAGGAAGCTTGAGTGAGGCTGTAGGGGAGGAATAGGGACCCCGCAGTGCAGTCAAAAACTTCCCCGAAATCCCAAATTTTTGTAAAGTAGCAAAAAGAAACGGCCACCCCAGCCTATCGAAAGCTTTTTCAGCATCTAAACTAAGAATTAAGGCCTGCTCAGATCTCCGATTGATCAAATCAATCAGGTCCACCACCCTCCTTGTGTTGTCTCCACCTTGGCGACAAGGGATAAATCCAACCTGGTCTTTATGAATGAGAGCCGGGAGGAAGGAGCAAAGTCTAACAGCCAATACCTTAGAAAAAAGCTTAAGGTCAGAGTTAAGGAGGGCAATGGGCCGATAGCTGGAGCAATCGTGAGGATCTTTGCCGGGCTTGGGTATAAGGGTGATAAGGGAGTGTAAGAAAGACTGCGGAATCGCCTCCCCGTCCAGAAAGGAATTGAAGAGAGAAATGAGTTTAGGCACCAGCAGAGTGGAGAATGTCTTATAATACAGATATGGGAAACCATCCGGCCCAGGAGAGCGACCAGTCGGGAGAGATTTAAGGACCTCCAAGACCTCCTCTCCCGTAATAGGGGCATTTAGAACATCCCGGTCGGCACCTGAAAGAGAAGGCAATCCACACCGAGAGAGATAGGTGTCTAAGGTGGCTGCCCTCTCCCCCGGGTCGGACGGCAACTGGGAAGGAAGTGAGTAAAGACCAGTGTAATAGTCAACAAAAAGACGGGAGATATCAGCAGGGTGGTAATGGAGAACCCCATTAGGGTCCTTCAAAGCAGAGGGGGATTGAGCAGCAGCCCGGTCACGTAAACGCCTCGCCAGCATTGTGTGAGCCTTATTGCCTTTCTCGTAGAAGCGTTGCTTGGCATAGAGCAATTGCCTCTCAACTCTATGTAGAGCCAGGTCGCCCAATCGCGCCCGGGACGCAACCAAGCCCCTCAGTGTTGAAACAGAAGGAGAAGACAGCAAGCAAGCTTCCAGACGAGCAATCTCCAATCGAAGTTCCCGAGAGCGACTCAGAGCATTACGCTTAAGACCAGCGCCCAAAGCAATGCAATGGCCGCGGATCACAGACTTGTGAGCTTCCCAAAGGATAGCCTGCGAGGACACTGAGCCTTCATTAGTGGCAAAGTAGTCAGTAATACACCGCTGAATCGACTCTCGGGAAGGTAACGTTTTAAGGAGGGAGTCATTCAATCTCCAATGACAAGATCTCAGAGAGGAAGGGGAAGAGGAGAAAGAGAGGAGAACTGGACAGTGGTCAGACCAAGAAATAGGATCCAGAGAGGTATCAGAGAGCATGCGCACCATCGGAAGATTCCCCAAAAAAAAGTCAATACGCGTATGCAACTTGTGTGGGTGCGAATAAAAACTAAAAGACGCTCCGTCGGGTGGCCAATCCTCCACAAATCGTAGAGCGAGGAGTTACGGATGAGAGCCGAAAAATTGAGGCAAGACGCAGCTGCGCAGGCACAGGGGGAGCGCCGGTGACTGAATGGTGGTCCAAGGAGGGGGAAAAGATGAGGTTAAAATCTCCACCCACTAACCATGCTGACGGGGGATACCTCTGGAGTTTAGTAAGGACCCTACGCAGAAAAGGAACTTGCGAAGTGTTAGGAGCATAGACATTACAAAGCAAAAGGGAGACCCCGCCCAGGGAACCCTCCAGTATGACATACCTCCCCTTAGGATCAAGAAGAGAGGAAGAGACTTGTAATGGGCAGGACCTAGACACCAAAATAGCTACCCCCGCCCTCTTCCTATCCATGGTAGCCGAGTAACGTTTGAAGGACTTATAAGGGATTACATACAGGAATACATAGGGGATAATAGTATTATAAGTGATAGCCAGCATGGGTTTACTAAGGATAGAAGTTGTCAAACCAATCTAATTTGCTTTTATGAAGAGGTGAGTAGAAGCCTTGACAGAGGAATGGCTGTGGATATAGTGTTTCTGGATTTTGCTAAAGCATTTGATACTGTCCCTCATAGACGTCTGACAGGTAAGTTAAGGTCTTTGGGTTTGGAAATTTTAGTTTGTAACTGGATTGAACACTGGCTCATGGATCGTACCCAGAGAGTGGTGGTCAATAATTCGTACTCTGATTGGTTCACGGTTATTAGTGGTGTACCCCAAGGTTCAGTACTGGGACCGCTGTTGTTTAATTTATTTATCAATGATATAGAGGATGGTATTAACAGCTCTGTTTCTATCTTTGCAGATGACACCAAGCTTTGTAGCACGGTACGGTCTATAGAGGATGTGCATAAGTTACAAGATGACTTGGATAGACTAAGTGTCTGGGCATCCACTTGGCAAATGAGGTTCAATGTGGATAAATGTAAAGTTATGCATCTGGGTACTAATAACCTGCATGCGTCATATGTCTTAGGGGGGGATTAAACTGGCAGAGTCACTGGTAGAGAAGGATCTGGGTGTACTTGTAGATCACAGACTACAGAATAGCATGCAATGTCAGGCTGCTGCTTCCAAAGCCAGCAGGATATTGTCATGTATCAAAAGAGGCATGGACTCAAGGGACAGGGACATAATACTCCCCCTTTATAAAGCATTGGTAAGGCCTCACCTGGAGTATGCTGTTCAGTTTTGGTCGCCTGTACATAAAAGGGACACTGTGGAGCTGGAAAGGGTGCAGAGACGCGCAAATAAACTAATATGGGGCATAGAACATCTTAGCTATGAGGAGCGATTAAAGGAGTTACAATTGTTTAGTCTTGAGAAGAGACGTTTAAGGGGGGATATGATAAACGTATATAAGAATATTAATGGCCCATACAAAAAATATGGAGAAAAACTGTTCCAGGTTAAACCCCCCCAAAGGACGAGGGGGCACTCCCTCCGTCTGGAGAAGAAAAACTTTAGTCTCAAGGGGCGACACGCCTTCTTTACCATGAGAACTGTGAACTTATGGAACAGTCTACCTCAGGAACTGGTCACAGCAGGAAAAATTAACAGCTTTAAAACAGGATTAGATACATTCCTGGAACAAAATAACATTAATGCTTATGAAGAAATATAAAATCCCATCCCTTCCCCAATATCGCGCCACACCCCTACCCCTTAATTCCCTGGTTGAACTTGATGGACATATGTCTTTTTTCGAACGTACTAACTATGTTACTATGTTACTATGATGCCGCTGTTGGGGGTGATTTGACTGGTGTTGCTGCATTCCGCACGGAGGGGGTTCTTCGGGTCCAGCCTCCTGTCGTCGATGGTAGCCGAGTCCGTGATGTCCGAAGTCGTCCCGCAGCTGGAGTTACGGCCGCTGGTCCAGAGCCGGTAAGGTCGGGTGAGTACACCACTGTCTCCACTGCTGCGGGTTCAGGGGGGGTGGGGGGGTTGGAGGGTTTGCAATATTTCGTAGATGGGTTGCAAGCGTTGCTGCGCAGTAGCGAGTTGTCTGCGGGTGGGTCGCCGGTACCTGTGTGGGGCGCAGCGACTTTGTCCAAGGGGCTGGTGGATATAGTCGGGGTCCTGGGGTTGCTCGGGCGAGCTCACCCCCGGTGGTGGGGGCGTCGGGATCCGGTGGGGGGGTTCGTTTGGCTGCTTCTGCTCGGGGGGAGGTGTACGTGTGTTTCGAGGGCCCCTTGGGCGCGCACCTTAAGGCTGAGGTGCGGGAAAGGATTTGGAAGCGGGAGTGTGTGGATATTTTTTCGCTACTCCTGCTTGAAAAATTTAATCTGGACAGGGTTAGGCCGGATGAGTCGAAGCGTATGGAGAAGGTTGAGGAGGAGGAGGAGCGCAGGCGTTCGCTATTTTGGGCAGCGTTGTGGGAGAAAAGTCGCCGGAGCATTGCTCTGGTCTCTTTTGTTATTTGGACGCTGTTGGGGAGGCGTATTGGGTGTATGGGGGTTCGGCGTGGCTTTGGTACGATGAACAGTTTAGGCAGCGGATGGCGGTGCGCCATGATTTGAGGTGGGACCATAAGGACATAGGGCTGTGGATGCGGCTTATGGCGGCTCCACGCAGTGGGGGTGGCCTGCAGTCCTTTCGGGACAGCGCCGGAGGTGCAGGGCCGGGGTCAGGGTGTTTGCTGGCAATTCAATAAAGGGAATTGCAAGTTCGGAGCAGAGTGCCGTTTTAAGCACGAATGCTCCGGGTGCGGAGTGGGTGGCCACGGGCTGTCGCGCTGTTTCCGGCGAGGTAAAGGCAAATTGGGGGAGGTTGATGCGAAGAGGGGCGACCCCGGTGCAGGTGGCAAGGATGGAGCCTTTCCTCGCCAAGTACCCAAATAGGGCGGCGGCGGAATTTTTGAGGGCGGGGTTTACGGACGGATTCCGTATCACCTTTGAGGGGGTTCTGGATGGGAATGGGGAGGTTAGGAATTTGGTCTCGGCTCTTGTCCGGCCAGATTTGGTGGAGGAGAAACTGATGAAAGAGGTGTCTTTGGGTCGGATGGCTGGTCCTTTTGACTCGCCTCCGTTGGTGGGCCTAATAAGTTCCGCCTGTTTCACCACCTTTCACATCCTTCTGGAGGGTCGGTGAATGACGGCATTGACCCAGCTATCTGTGCTGTGACTTATACTTCTTTTGATGCGGCATTGGCGTGGGTCCGGAGGTACGGCCAGGGGGCCTTGTTGGCCAAGACGGACATTGAGGCCGCTTTTCGTCTGTTGCCGGTACACCCGGACAGTTTTGCGTTATTGGGGTGCTGTTTGGGAGGGCGTTTTTTTGTAGACATGTGTTTGCCCATGGGCTGCTCAGTTTCATGTGCGTTTTTTGAGCAGTTTAGCTCCTTTTTGGAGTGGGTGGTGCGGGTAGAGTCGGGTTTGGATTCGGTTTTGCACTACCTTGATGACTTCCTGATTTTGGGCCCGGCGGGGTCTAGGGTGTGTGCTATTTTACTACAGGAAATGGAGAGGGTGTCGGGCTGGTTTGGCGTTCCGTTGGCGCCTGACAAGACTGAGGGCCCGTCTACGTCGGTGAAGTTTTTGGGCATAGTGATCGACACTGTGGCCATGGAGTGCCGGCTGCCAGAAGATAAGCTGGGCGATCTGAGGGAGGAGGTGGCGAGGGCGTGTCGGGTTCGGAAGCTGCAGCTGCGGGAGGTCCAGTCTTTGCTGGGGCGTCTCAATTTTGTGTGCCGGATCATGCCTATGGGGAGGGTTTTTTGCAGACGTCTCGCGGCGGTCACGGTGGGTGTTTCTCGGCCTAATCACTATGTGCGGTTGCCGGTGGGGTTGCGTGAGGACCTGAGGGTGTGGCAGGATTTTTTGGGTCGGTATAATGGGCGCTCTGTGGTGATGGGGAGGCCGGTATCGAGCGTTGACCTGGATCTGTATACCTATGCGGCTGGGGCCTGCGGGTTTGGGGCTTACCTTCAGGGTCAGTGGTGTGTGGAGGTATGACGGGAGACTGGGCTGACTAGGAACCTTGCATTCCTGGAATTGTTCCCGATCGTGGTTGCAGTGTTTGTATGGGGGGAGCTGTTTCGCAATAGGAATGTGTGCTTCCATTGTGACAACCTGGGGGTGGTTTTGGCTATCAACAACCAGACGGCGAGTCCTCCGCCAGTGGTCACGTTGCTGAGGCAATTAGTGTTGAGGGTGCTAGAGCTTAATTCTCAGGTGGTGGCGTTGCATGTGCCAGGGGTGGATAATTCGGTGGCTGACGCTCTCTCTCGCTTACAGTGGGACCGTTTCCGGGAACTGGCGCCGGAGGCCGAGGTGACCGGCCTTCCGTGTCCGGAATGGCTGTGGCATCTGGTTTAGAGTTGGCGCTCGCTTTAGTCTGTCGGTCAGTAAGCCAGGCTACTTGGGCTTCTTATCGACGCTGGTGGTCGGACTGGGAGACGCTACTGGGACAGTTGTCGTTTATGGGCGCCCCTGCAGATTGGGAGGCGGCCCTATTGTATTATGTTGGTAGGCCGTTTTGCGAGGACGTGTCTCCGGCGGGGATTGGCCGTCGGATGTCGGCTTTTGCGTTCTGGTTCAAAGTCCGTGGTTTGCCGGACGTCTCTAAGTCGTTTTTGGTGCGTTAGGCACTGCGGGGGTTTCGGAGGGGGGCGGTGTCCAGGGATTCGAGGCGTCCGGTGACTTTTCCGCTTTTGTGTCGGTTGGGGACGGCGTTGGATGGGATTTCTATTTCGGATTACGAGCGTTGTTTGTTTTGATTGGCGTTTGTTTTGGCGTTTTTTGGGGCATTTCGGATGTTAGTTTGGAAGGTGGGGTTTTGCGTTCTTTGCTGCGCCCTTCCAAAACGGATCAGGAGGGTCGTGGGGTTACTGTGCGTTTGGCGGCCTTACGGGGCTCGGCTATGTGTCCGGCTTTTTGCTATGCGGCTTTTTTGGAGGTGAGGGTGGGGGTTGTGGGTCCTTTATTGGTACACGCAGAAGGGAGTTTTTTATTGCGTTTTCAATTCGTGTTTTTTTTTTGGAAGTGTTTGGCGGTGGTGGGTTGTGTGGCACGGGATTATAGCTTGCATGCGTTCCGCATTGGGGCGGCTACCGAGGCGTCTCGTTGGGGCTTGGGACCCGAGATCATTAGGCGGATTGGGAAGTGGGAGTCAGAGAGGTTTCAGTTGTATGTTCGTCCTCATTTGCTGTGATTGTTGTGTGTTGGGGGAGTGCCGTTTGTATTTTGTTATTGTTTTTTGTCTTTCAGGTGGCGGCCCGGGACTTGTGCGGATTATCGGCCACTCCTATGTGGTGAGGGGTGGGGTGCGGGCTGGTGTTCGTCCAGCGGGCCGGCAGTTGGGCTTGACGAGTTCGACAGGTCAGGTCCACTGGTTGGGGAAGAGCGGAATGCGGAATTGTTGGCCAGGGTTCAGTTTTTTGTACACTTGGACAGAGCCCCCAACGACCTTGTCATACACCTAGGAGGGAATGATTTGGGTGTGAGGAGATCCCGGGATCTGACCTGGGACATCAAGCTGGACTTGATGCGATTGTGGTCGTCCTTTCCAGGCCTGATCATCGTGTGGTCTGAAATGGTGGCCAGGAGGAAATGGAGGCAGGCCAGGTCTGTGGTTGCCATTAATAGAGCACGGATTAAACTCAATAAGGTGGTGGGCAAATTCGTGGCCCGTAATGGGGGCCTGGTGGTGCGTCATAGAGAATTGGAGGGGAGCTCTTCGGAGTTCTTGGATGATGATGGCGTTCATCTGAATATTTTTGGTATGGATCTGTGGATCTTGGAGATTCGGGAGGTGGTGGAGCGAGCACTTAGTCTGTGGTGGAACGGGGACAAGTGAGGAGTCACTTGTCGCCATTGTGGCGGTGGCAGGAGAGAGACCTGGAGGTACAAGTGGATGGCATGGAGGTGATGGAATACAGTGTGGAGGTGGGCTGGGAGCGGTCCCAGCCCGATGGAAAATTCTGCAAGGGAACATGGGTTCCCAGGATTGTTGGGGGGGCCTGACAAAATGGTTCTCCTGTGCAGGCGCTAACGGCTAGGAGCAAGTGAGGCCCCATTCTAGCTTGGGCTCGGTAACAGTGCCTTCAGGTCCTCCTCCTGTGTTAGGGACATGTTAATTGGTTAACTTATGTTAAGAATGTTTTATTCAGGGCGTGACTGGACTCGCTAGAGAGAGGAAGCATGGTGTGAGAGCTCCCGCCGGACTGGACTGAAAACGGGCTAATGTGAAGGTTATGGGTGGTAGATCTCTTGCCAAACGGAAGAAGAAGCAACCTGCACCCACTGTGCCTCCTCTGAGCGGTATCGCCCGCTATTTCGCATCTCAGCCATCCGATCGGACCGACCAACCTGTGGTGCGGCCTTCAGACGCCATTCCCCAACAACAGCAGTGCGAGGCGGGGAGAAGGAGTGAGCAGGCGCTCCAAGCGGCGTCTGCAGCAAGTGACCCCGCTGACAGTGCAGCTCACACGGCCTGCAGACAGAGAGAGACCGGCGACAATACACAGGACTCTGCTCCGGGCTTTGACAACGCGCCGTGCGCGATACTGGAAGTAAGTGCCGCCGCCTCCCTCCAGCACCAGTGCTCGGCTACCTCACCGCCTCCACTGCTGCCATCTCCTGCTGCGCCACAGCGTCCGGCACAGACCTGTGCCGTCCAGCACCCGGTCACCTACTGGTGCGGAACTGCACTTAACTTAGAGACTCCTTCCCCACTTACCTCCACATCCCTACCTGAGTGCTTATCTGCCTCTGTCAGACCACCAATGCCCGGGCATCAACCCGCTAAGAAGCTAGGCCCTGCCATACAGCCTATATCCACCAACCTCTATGTGACACAGATAGGGATGGGATCCTCACAGTCTACTGATGACAACCCAGTAGGGCAGTCTGCAATACCTGCCTCCCCGGCTCCTGACCACAGCTTGATGCCACAACCTGAACATCAGGTACTTCCTGCACCTGAATTTCGCCAGGGCTTGCAGCCTGAGTCCCCAACTCCCAATAATACATCACCCGACACAATAGCCTCCTCCATGGCTGCCGGTCCTGCCGCAATGAATCCACAGGCTGCTGGCCCCTCGCCATCCTTGCCGTCTCCTGCCACTGGCCAACACGTTTCACGTGAGATCCAGTATACGAATCCTGCATCTATGACACCTTTATTACCTACCTGCCAGGACTCGGGGAATGCCCAGCAGTCACAAGATGGCTATTGGAGGCTGGTTGAGAAACGACATAAATCGCAAGGGACTTTACGTACACCACCTGTACGCGGAGCGGCTGCGCCACCCCAGCTACCTGTGCTCCCAGAAAAGGTTCCTGGCCCTCCGGCATGCGACATAACTGACTGGGCCAATGAAATGTACTCTGATGGCTCCAACTCTGATAGAGACTCTCAAGACTCATCTGTGGATAGTGACGCCCCTGAGTACTGGGGTAAAAGTCCCCCTGCAAAGAAAAAATTATTCAAGACCCTGATGAAAGTGAGACATAATAAACGCCGTTCCCGTGACCATTCATCCTCTGAGGACTCTCATACTCCAACGGAGGATGCCCCTCATAGGTCTGCACCCTCTAGACAGCAGATGCCAGCCATAACTGCCACGCTTCAGTCACATGTTCCGCCTCCTACCTTTCCACTTACTCCTGAGATGGCGCTCTTGACATTGCAGGGACACCCTGAATTGCAAGCACTCTTGACCCTGATCCCCACTAAAGCTGACTTGGCAACGCTGGCGACCGATCTCAAACTTGCTTGGAACCGTGACCTGGAACCCGTTAAGGCTGAGGTGTCTAACTTACATAAGAAGGTCCAGAGACTGGAGGATTTTTGCTCTACTACTACAACCCACCTCCAGAAACTACAGGAAGCCACAGAGAAATTGACATTACAGCAAATCCACACAATTGATCACTTGGACGATCTTGATAATAGGAATCGGCGCAATAATCTTAGGATCAAGGGCCTTCCGGAAACAGTTCTACCTCAGAACTTGCCAGATACATTGCAACGTCTCTTTAATGAACTACTAAAGAAACCGCCGTATTCGAACATAGAACTGGATCGTGCTCACAGGGCTCTCAGAGCGAAACATCCTGATCCGAAAAAGCCCCGTGATGTTGTCTGCAGAGTGCATCATTTTCTCCAGAAAGAGGCAATCCTGAGAGGTGCTAGACAGGTTAAAAACCTTTCCTATAATGGTTCCCCTATACAGATATACCCAGATCTTTCTCTACGGACCCTCCGTTTGAGAGCCTCCTTGAAACCGTTGCTGACTCTGTTACAAAATGCTAAAATTGTTTACAGATGGGGCTTCCCCTTCTCTCTGAATGCAAAGTATGGATCCAATATCTCTACGCTCAAGAGACCGGAAGATTTGCCTGCCTTCCTTGAAGCCTTCCGTATCCCCCATGTCAGTCTGCCTGAGTGGGAAGCCTTGTTCTTATCTCCCCTTCCTGCTGCACCGCAAAACCGTCCTGATCGATCTCCGAGAGACCGTCCATCCGAGGTCACCACAAGTGTCCCGCTGCAGCAAAGATCGAAACGTAAAACCTGAGCTGCCTATCTGAGATATTAGTGTATTACCTCATATGTAGTTTAACACTGTCAAATGTGGTTGCATTATGTCACCGCAGATAGATTACTGATATTTCTTGTCTTTTATAGCTTGTCCTCATATGGTCACTGTTTCCTGGCCTGTTAGTCTTATATTCTTTACTTGTTTATTTTATGTCTCCTTTGCTCCCATGGTACCCACTCTTCCTAAATATAATTTACTACCTGCACACATAATGCCCATAACCTACCAACTACCATTGTTCCCCTAATTTAGTTGCTACTGTTGTCACACTTAGCCCGTTTCATACTCGCCTCATCCCCTTAAGCGGGGATGAAGCTCTGACCTGTTACTCATAAGTCCAACCCAGGACCACTAAATGCTGTCCTTTCTGGCTTGTCTATCACGTTACCCCACTAGTATGTACATCGGACTGGTTCCGTTGGTACCTCTGACCCTTATGGTCTATTCCTTTAGTCCCTTTGCTTCTGTGTCTGTGCAGAAGCTTCTCTTCCCTTGCTTTCCTCCCTTTTCCCTTCCTCCCCACTTACTTGTGCTCTCTTCTATACGCAGACTTGAATCCTCGGACACTTGCCTGACTGATGGGCTGGACCCTCCACCTGTCTACCAACGGTGTGGTGAATATTGGCATTTACACATTACATCTGATGGCGGTTGACCTTCACATTACTACCCTTAATGTCAAGGGTTTCAACACCCCCGAAAAGCGTGCCCAGACGTTGTTCTCCATTCATAAGCAAAGATCCCATATCATAGCTCTACAGGAAACACATTTTAAAAAAGGTCACCTCCCTACCATACCAACCAGGCACTACGATAAATGGATACATAGTGTTAACCCTGATTCCAGGACTAAGGGTGTATCCATAGTTTTTCACAGGACGCTTCCCATTACGATTCAGACCTCCCTAGTTGACACAGACGCTCGATTTGTCTTCGCCAATTGCCTCCTTGCGGGACGTAATCTGACGGTGGCCTCTATATACGCTCCGAACCATAACCAAATTCAGTTCTTACTGAAGACTTTGGAGAGACTCTCCTCCTTTGCCAGGGGTCAGATTCTCCTGTGTGGAGACTTTAACACACCTCTATTCCCTCAGGTGGACACCTCATCAGGACACTCATACATCTCTCATAGTAAACTCAGGGCCCTTAGGCATAAGCTACATCTATTACAGTTAATTGATACCTGGAGAGCCTTCCATCCACAAGGACGAGATTATACCTTCTTCTCACACCCTAGACAAACATACAGTAGAATAGACTACATTCTCTGTTCACACTCCCTCCTCCCCTCTTTTACTTCTGTTACGATTGGTGTTGTCTCTATGTCTGATCATGCCCCAGTTCAGGGTACATTTACGCTTCCGACCTTGGTCAAGCCACATGCCTCTTGGAAGCTTAATGAAGTGGGATCCGTCGTCACCGCTAATCAAGTGGGAAACATTGAAATGTGTCTTGAGGGGAGTTTTGATGAGGCATGGGGCTTGGCTGAAAAGGGAAGCCTCAGCTAAGCTGATGACATTATACCGAGAGCTGCACATCCTAGAGACACGGCACAAACAACACCAACAGGACTCAACTTACCGTGAACTTATCAGAGTCAGGAGTGATCTGTTAGAGACGCTCAACAAAAAACACTGCCACTATAGACAACTAACGGGTAGACTGTTCTACGAGTGGCGTAATAAATCGGGGAAGATGCTGGCGAGGGCCCTTAGGGCGACACGCTCGACCCTCTATGTCCCCTCCATTCGCACTCGATCAGGCACCCCTTCTTCCCTCACGCCGGAAATACTGGAAACTTTTCAGAAATATTATACAGACCTATATAACCTCCCTTAACCTACCGCTCTCTCCTCTCACACTGACACTCAACCCTCCTTACAGAATTACTTACATGAAACGGCATTGCCCATCCTAACTGCTGAATCTATCTCGGACTTGGAGGCTCAGTTCACCCCTGAGGAACTCCACCTGGCGATATCGGCCCTACCTGCTGGTAAAAGTCCGGGACCAGATGGCTATACTGCCAAGTTCTATAAGACCCTCAGGGATGACCTGTCCTCCACACTCCTGCTGACTTTTAATGCTATCTCATCTTCCTCCTCAATCCCCCAGGCCTTCCTTGACGCATATATCACAGTCATTCCAAAAGATGGGAGGGACCCCCTGCAGTGCTCTAACTACCGACCAATATCTCTCCTTAACACTGACACAAAATTATTCGCGAAATTAATAGCAAATAGATTGGCACCCTACATGAGCTCCCTCATCCACCCGGATCAGGTGGGCTTCGTCTGCGGAAGGGAGGCAAGAGATAATACTCTATGAGCATTCTCTGCAGTGCATTGTGCTCGATTACACGCTTCTCCCCTATTCTTGCTCTCTCTGGACGCGGAGAAGGCCTTTGACTGGGTGGACTGGGAATTTTTGGGATCGACTCTGAGACAAATAGGTTTGGGCCCCCATATGTTTGCCAGAATCATGGCGCTGTATTCCTCACCCCAGGCTAGAATCAGAATCAATGGACAGCTGTCGGCTCCCTTTAGCATTCGCAACGGTACGAGGCAAGGCTGCCCATTATCACCTATCCTTTATGTCCTATGCATGGAGCACTTGCTCAATGCAATACGCTCGAATCCAGATATAAGAGGCCTCTCCTCTCCCTCGTGCAGTTGCAAATGCTCAGCGTTCGCTGACGATGTCCTTCTATTTCTCTCCTCCCCGCTCACTACCCTCCCTTCCCTCCTCTCCACCATAGCACAATATTCGGCTTATAGTAACTATAAACTGAACCCATCCAAAAGCGAAGCTTTGAATATCACACTGCCCTCCCAAATGATCACTCACATTTCTTTCACTTACCCTTTTAAATGGCAGAGGTCATCACTGAAATATCTTGGGATCCTAGTCCCTAGTGATCTGGCTAGCACTTTTCAATTAAATTTTCCCCCATTGTTCCACACCCTGAGAACTGACTTGTCGAAATGGGACAATAAAAACTTCTCATGGATTGGCAGGGTAAATATTTTTTAAATGAACATCCTACCCCGCTTACTCTATCTCTTTGCCTGTATCCCCTGTCATATCCCCCGTTCTTTCTTTAAGGACCTCTCTGCAATGCAGTCTCACTTTGTTTGGAGTAAGAAACATCCCCGCTTGGCAGGGAAGGTGCTTTATAGACGCAAGAGGGAGGGTGGCCTCGCACTGCCAGACTGCCTATCGTATTACAAGGCGATCATATTAGCCAGAATACTAGACTGCTACCACAGTCAGACTGCTAAGCAATGGGTTGTCTTTGAAAGAAATCTCTGTGGTGTGGATGCTAGGTCTACCTTGTGGACCAAAAGACTGCCCGCCCCCTTGCACCCACCTGACCATTTACCCCCGGTAACACATTCAATACTGCGAGCACATCAGTCCTACCTGAAAAATACATCTCACTATTTCCCGGATGGCCCCCTTATGCCCCTGTTTGGCAATGTGCTCTTCCCTCCAGCGCAGACTTCTGCCACTTTCTTAACACGTAAAAAGTCTGATTATGTCCTATTCTCTTCCTTACTGCAACCCACAGGCTTGAAATCCCTCTACGACCTTTTGGGTGGAACTCAGCCTTCAACTATACATAGGTTCCAATATAGTTAACTTCTACACTTCTATAACACCAACAAAGCCGCACTCCGTCTTCATAGACAACTGACCCCCTTTGAAACCCTTTGTGCGGCCTCCGCTCCTGTCCCCCATGCAATTGGAACTCTCTATGCCCTGATCATAGGGGAACGCTCTGAAATTCCCCTGCCCTATCGAGTGGCATGGGAAAGGGAACTACAATGTTCTATTCCTGACAATGACTGGTCTCGTGCCCTGCTACATTGTCACAAATCTAGTATCTCATGCAAGGCACAAGAAACTAACTATAAAATCATCACGAGATGGTACAGAGTGCCGTCTCTTTTGGCGCAGATGTTCCCACAGGCTTCTGATGCATGTTGGAGGTGCGAACGCTCAAATGGGACAATGTCCCATATCTGGGTGACATGCCCGACATTGAATACGTTTTGGACACAAGTTTTATCTACCGTAAATAGGCTGACGACCCTTTCCATCGATAAGGACCCACGACCTATCCTCCTGTCCATATTCCCTAACACATGCCCCCGTCTGTCAGCCACTTTAGCACACTATTTACTTATCTCGGCTAGAGCTGTGATCCCTCGCCTTTGGAAATCTCCACTACCCCCGACCTACTCCTCATGGCTGAGGGAAGTTACCTATACTTGTAGGATGGAAGAACTCCGGGCAGACTCTACCCGACAGTTCGATAAATACCATGCTGTTTGGTCGCCTTGGCTATCCTATGTTGCCTTTCAGGAGTTCACTGATGATAACCTGGATCTGTCACCACGCACGCTCATCCCCCTCTGTCCAACTCCGCAATAGCTCACCCACAGTTGCTGTTTACTGCTTAGACAGGTGGAGAGGTTCAGTCCGAACAGGTAAGACTCTCTGCCATATTACACTAAGTCTGCTGCATCCTATCTCCCCCTCTTCGATTCTTCTACACCCCCCCCCTCCTTTCTCTATCCCCCTGTATCTTTTCCTCTCTCTCCCTCCTCTCCTATCTTCCAGTTCCCTCTACCGATGTTGTGTTTCCTTTGTCTGTCCTGGTTCTCTGCTTCACTACTGGCGATGTTTGAATTTTCGCTAAAGTTATCGAATTTATACGTAGTTCTGAATCCTGTTAGCTACTCACAACCTCTGTTCTCTGGAGTTCATTTATGATGTGAGGCTCGGACTGCTGTAATGTTTAACTTCGCTGAGTGACTCCTTGTTTACTTGAGCCATGTGGGCTTTGTTGCCTGACCAGTGTAGACACTTCTCATGTTGTAATTTTCATTTTACCTTGTATGTTGAAAACCTTAATAAAACTTTACTTTGAAAAAAAAAAAAAAATGTTTTATTCAATGTTATGTATGATGTTCATACAAGGTTGCCTTACAATGTTTTATTGTTATTTATTGTTTGATATTTAATAAAGGGGCTGCTGTGGCCTTGTTACCACCAACACTGTGTCTGTCATGTTTAAGGTAAGGGATTCCTCGTTACAAAGGGGGCTTTTGGGGGTTGGTGGATGGTAGGCTTTAGCAGCTATAATATCCCCAAGTCAAGGGTCCAGGCTGTAAAATAGAAGAACACCGGAGCAGCCAGATACACTGACTCTAAGGCTGAGCCTCATACTTCTACCGAAGCTGCAGAGTTATAGGGGAACTGTAAAAATGAAAGTACTACAACCCCCAGTGTGGTCAGTCTGTGCCCCCCTAAGGGTCAGGGTTGGAGGAGGCACAGGTTGAAAAGACACACTACATTGGGAGTTGTAGTACTGTAGTTGTTAAAGAAAAAAAATATGTTTTCATCATGTTGCCCATAGCAACCAATCAGATTACTTCTTTCATTCTTGAGAAGACCTCTGAAAAATAAAAGAAGTGATCTGATTGGTTGCTAAGAGCAACTGGACAACATTTCCTCTCCACAGGTACATTTCCCCGATTGTCTTCATATTTAGGATGAGAATCTACTGACAAAGTGAGTAGCCAACCATTTCTGGGCATAAAACTCTGTAAGAAACAGCAGTCTGGGGGCGTCTGTGGTGGACATGAAGGAAGGGGGGGGTCCAGGGAAATTGAGATTTGACGTCTGCAGCGAGCGCTTCTCACTGAGCGACGGGTCTCATCCCAGGTATTGCAGGGGGACCCCCCACGATCAGCTACTTATCCCATAACCCATGGATAGGGGATAAGTTAATTTTTGCCATAGTTCTCCTTTAATTGGCCAGAACACACCCAAAATCGGTCCCAGCCAAATATTGCTTCGTGTCCTGTCATTTCTCCCAGCTGTTCTTTTTCTACCTGCTTGTAAGGCATGCCTACACTCTCTAATTCCTTAAAGTGGTACTCCGCCCCTAGATATCTTATCCCCTACCTTAAGGATAGGACAAAAGATGACTGATCACTGGGACCCCCGCAATCTTCATGCAGCACCCGGCGTTCCAAATAATATATTAAGAACTCTGGGTTCTCGTGGTGCGGGTCGTGACCTCCCGCCACGCCCTTTCCATTTATGTCTATGGGAGGTGGTGTGATGTCACAAGAAGGTGTGGCATGATGTCACGAATCCCATCACAGGAACCAGTGATCTAAACATACTATTTAGAATTTTGGTTGCTGCATGGAGATTGCTGGGGTCCCAGCAGCAGGATCCCCTTGATCAGACATCTTATCCCCTATCCTTTACATAGGGGATAAGATATCTAGAGGCGGAGTACCCCTTTAAGGGACAGTTCATGTACCCAAAAGTTGATCCTTTGCAACCGTATGACCCCTAGCAAGTTCCCTGCATGAGTCCCATTCATCAGAAAAAGGCGTGTGCATGGAACTTGCTGGGTGTTCTACGTTTGCCTCATAAACTGCACCACCCAGCACCAGTTGCCTCTCTCCGCACCGCATTATGCAGATCGTGCAGGAGAGCAGCTTTGGTCATCCATGTTTTGCTAACTCTATTTTCACACACAGAAATAAATAAATGAGTCGAACAAGTCAAAGAACAGTTTTAAAAAAGGGGAACTTTATTTATTATTTATTAAAATGTTTGTGTAGGGGATTTTTTGTAACCTCCCATCACTCACAAAGAGCGTACAGTAACTAATACTCAGGACAGGAAAAACCTCCAGAGGGGAGGAAACCTGTAGGGAATCCATGGCTACTGTATGGCCCTTCCTCTGGGCATACTAAAGGAGGTTACCTCTAGAATTTGGGCAAATGTTTCTGTGTATGTGCATGATTCCTAGGCCTGTGCCTTCATCCAACGTCTTGCTGTAGGTCCCGAAATGCTACTCCATGTCCTGGAAATAGTGCATCTAAGATAGGGGACAAAAAAAGATAGATTATTTACATGTTTATCATAGAAATACACATGGAACTGCAATAAAGACCTTTTGGACAAAACAATGTAACACTTACCAGTCACAGTCATGTGCATGACTTTGCATTCCCGTGTCCCTACACAGTGTCCAGCACCGGCCCCTCACTGATGAACAGGACCAGTGTTATTTCTGGGGCTATGCCTTCATCCAACGTCTTGCTGTAGGTCCGGAAATGCTACTCCATGTCCTGGAGATAGTGCATCTAAGATAAGAAAAAAAAGATAGATTATTTACATGTTTATCATAGAAATACACATGGAACTGCACTAAAGACCTTTTGGACACAACAATGTAACACTTACCAGTCACAGTCATGTGTATGACTTTGCATTCCCGCGTCCCTACACAGTGTCCAGCACCGGCCCCTCACTGATGGAGAATGAACAGGAGCAGTGTTATTTCTGCTCAGTGCTGCTCTTTGGTGGACAATGGTTATGACATCACATGTGTGACACGCTGTTACCTCCTGGGAGTTCTATTTCAGTAGTGCTGCTCTCTGATTGGCTGAAAATCAAAAAAGCTTTCCAATATATTCTGTATGACTGTTATCTAAGGTTTTTGACAATTTTTATTAAAATGGCGCCACTCCCTGTGGGTGCGTTATATTTGTTTCTCCTAACCAGACATTCTGTATATGTAATATCATTTGGTGGCCCCAACAGCCTGGGCCCATAGGTTTCTTACATAGATCAATGCTACTCCGGTAGGCTCAATGAGCAGCGCTGGCCGCCGGGACGTCTGACGAGTGACGTCCCTGACGTTGCGGTCTGGAGCGAAGGATGTCACTAGTCAGACGTCCCAGCAGCCATTGATTTAAAGTGGTCGTGGCTCCTGCTGCCAGTTCCAGATCAGACACCATGGCCCTAGATTGACATACTGCAACACCGATCCCTTGTGGCTGCCCACCTGTTGCAAAACTACAACTCTCAGCCTTTGGCTGTCAGGGCATGCTGGGAGTTGTAGCTTTGCAATAGCTGGACAGACGTCTGTCGAAAGGGGGGAAAAAGCACCAGAAATAAAGCAATGTGGGCTTTGAAAAACACCATTTATATGTTGTTTTTAATCACAGCCTAAGCCTAGGAACAAACACAATTCTTGTTTGATGTTTTGTTTTTTTTATGCAAAAAAAAACAAACATCAAAATCTTCCCCCTCATTTCTTTTCTCAGCTATCTTTGTGTTATTTTTGCTAAAAGCACTGGGGTGGGGGGGGGGGGGGGGGGGGGTCTTAGAGATTTATCAAAACCAGGGAAGAGGGAAAGTGGACCAGTTGCCCATAGCAACCAATCAGGTAGTTTCTTTCATTTTTAAAAAGGCCTCTGAAAAGTGAAAGAAGTGATCTGATTGGTTGCTATGGGCAACTGGTCCACTTGACCTCTGCACAGGTTTTCATACATCTGTCCCAATGTGTATTATTATTATCATCATCATCATCATTATTATTATTATGGGAAGTGTTTTTTCTTTAGTGTTTTTTTTCCCTCTGGCTTTTCTCTTTACAAGTCATGTGATTCTTTCATCATTTGACTGAAGGATTTCTAAAAAAAAAAATTGTGAGAAAATACCCCCCCCCCCCCCCAAAAAAAAAAAAAAAAACATGCTCTCGGCATCCCACAGATTTGATAGCCTAAAAACACCATAAAAGGATGAAGAAACCCCCATTAGTGTCTGGTGTTTCATATTACCCTATTGATTCCAACCTAACATGTGCCCGCAGCGAGCATGGTGTTTTTTATGACAAACACGCCAAGTGTAATCCCAGCTGAAATGAATGTTTTCACAATAGGTGTGAACAGGCTGCAGGCTGTGCTAGATATATTTGCATAGTTGCGGCATACAGCACGTACAGCATTTATGTGGCGGCTTTCCGCTGGCATATATGGCTTTCTGTGCTGGTGAATGCAGCGGGCACTTACTGGCGGTTTTTTCCTAGCTGCACAGTTTTGCACCACAATCACTCCGGTTGGGACCAGGCTTACCGATCTAATGACCAAGATGCCGCAGTGAACGGCTTTCTTTCTGTGAAAGTTCTGGCGAACTACAATGCTCAGAAGAGGAGGAGCGCCATTGAGCTTTTGGAAAGAGAATTAGTTTGGAATGGTCAGGGCCATGTGCGTTTACAAAGCCCCCCGTGGTACCAGAACAGTGGACCCCCCCACATGTGACCCCATTTTGGAAACTACACCCCTCACAGAATTTAATAAGGGGTGCAGTGAGTATTTACACCCCACAGATCTTTGGAACAATGGGCTGTGCAAATGAAAAATTTTATTTTTCATTTTTACGGACCACTGTTCCAAAAATCTGTCAGACACCTGTGGGGGTAAATTCTCAATGTACCCCTTATTACATTATGTGGCGGGTGTAGTTTCCAAAATGGGGTCACATGTGTCGAGGGGTCCATTGTTCTGGCACTATGGGGGCTTTGTAAACACATGTGGCCTTCAATTCCGGACAAATTTTCTCTACAAAATCCCAATGGCGCTCCTTCTCTTCGGAGCATTGTAGTTCGACCGCAGAGCACTTAAAATTCACATATGGGGTATGTTCTTACTCAGAAGAGATGGGGTTACAAATTTGGGGGAAGCTTTTTTCCTATTTACCCTTGTGAAAATGAAAAATTTAGGGTAACACCAGCATTTTAGTGAAAAAAAATTTTTTTTTTCATTTTCCCTTCCAACTTTAATGAAAATTCATCAAACACCTGTGGGGTGTTCAGGCTCATTATACCCCTTGTCACGTTCGGTGAGGGGTGTAGTTTCCAAAATGGGGTCACATATGGGTATTTTTATTTTTTTTGCGTTTGTCAGAACCGCTGTACAATCAGCCACCCCTGTGCAAATCACCAATTTAGGCCTCAAATGTACATGGTGCGCTCTCATTCCTGAGCCTTGTTGTGAGCCCGCAGAGCATTTTACGCTCACATCTGGGGTATTTCCTTACTCAGGAGAAATTGCATTACAAATTTTGGGGGTCTTTTTTTCCTTTTACCGCTTGTGGAAATAAAAAGTATGGGGCAATACAAGCATGTTAGTGTAAACATTTTTATTTTTTTACACTAACAGGCTGGTGTAGCCCCCAACTTTTCCTTTTCACAAGCGGTAAAGGGAAAAGACCCCAAAAATTTGTAGTGCAATTTCTCCCGAGTACGGAGATACCCCATATGTGGCCCTAAACTGTTTCCTTGAAATACGACAGGGCTCCGAAGTGAGAGAGCGCCATGCGCATTTGAGGACTAAATTAGGGATTGCACAGAGGTGGACATAGGGGTATTCTACGCCAGTGATTCCTAAACAGGGTGCCTCCAGCTTTTGCTAAACTCCCAGCATGCCTGGACAGTCAGTGGCTGTCCAGAAATGCTGGGAGCTGTTGTTTTGCAACAGCTGGAGGCTCCATTTTGGAAACCCTGCCGTACAAGACGTTTTTAATTTTTTATTGGGGGGGGGGACAGTGTAAGGGGGTGTATATGCAGTGTTTTACCCTTTATTATGTGTTAGTGTAGTGTAGTGTTTTTAGGGTAAATTCACACTGGCGTGTTACGGTTAATTTCCCGCTAGGAGTTTGCGCTGCGGGGAAAAATTTTAAGTAGGAAATTTACTGTAAACCTGTTCGTGTGAATGTACCCTGTACATTCACATGGGGGGCAAACCTCCAGCTGTTTCAAAACTACAACTCCCAGCATGTACTGACAGACCATGCATGCTGGGAGTTGTACTTTTGCAACAGCTGGAGGCACACTGGTTGGAAAACCTTCAGTTAGGTTATGTTACCTAACTCAGTATTTTCCAACCAGTGTGCCTCCAGCTGTTGCAAAACTACAACTCCCAGCATGTACTAATCACCGAAGGGCATGCTGGGAGATGTAGTTATGCAACAGCTTGAGATACCCAACTACAATTCCCAGCATGCCGAGACAGCTGTTTGCTTTCTGGGCATGCTGGGAATTGCAGTTTTGCAACATCTGGAGAGCTACAGTTTTTTGACCACTGCACAGTGATCTCCAAACTGTGGACCTCCAGATGTTGCAAAACTACAACTCCCAGCATGCCCAGACAACAAACAGCTATGTGGGCATACTAGGAGTTGTAGTTTTGCAAGATCTGGAGGGATATAGTTTAGAGATCACTGTATAGTGGTCTCAAACTGCAGCCCTCCAGCTGTTGCAAAACTACATATTCCAGCATGCCCAAACAGCTGTCTGGGCATGCTGGGAGTTGTAGTTTTGCAACATCTGGAGGGCTACAGTTAGAGACCACAGTCTCAGACTGTAGCCCTCCAGATCAACTTACCGGCTTCCATACCATCCCGGGAGCCGTCCTCTTCAGAAGCAAGTGACGGGTAAGTGGACGTCGGCGCCCGGTCCCCTTTGGTTCCCCGTTCTGCCCCGCCTATTGTGGGTGGACAAGACGGGGAAAATGAAAGTTAACCCCCCCGCCCCCGGTCTGCTATTGGTCGTCCCCTCTGACGATCAATAGCAGACCAATAGCAGGGATAGGAGGGGTGGCAACCCTGCCACCCCACTCCTATGCCTACAGGGGGATCGTGGGTGTCTTAGACAACCGCGATCTCCCTTCTATTTCGGGTCACCGGGTCACAATAGACCCGTATGACCCGGAATCGGCGCAAATCGCAAGTGTGAATTAACTTGCGATTTGCGCCGATCACCGATGGGGGGGGGCATCACAAATGCACCACTGGGCATTTGTGCGGGGTGCCTGCTGATTCATATCAGCAGTCACCCCGGCCCGGTCCCCGTCCGGCGCGCGGCGGGGACTGAAATTCCCACGGGCGTATGGATACGCCCTGGGTCCTTAAGTACCAGGACGTCAAAGCTTATCCATACGCCCTAGGTCCTTAAGTGGTTAAACACTAACCTTGAGGTTGGGGAAATTTGCCAGATTTGTAAATTATTTCTATTTAAAAATCTTAATCCTTCCAATACTTATCAGCTGCTGTAATCTACAGAGGAAGTTATTTTCTTTTTGGATTTCTTTCCAGTCTGACCACAGTGCTCTCTGCTGACACCTCTGTCCATGTCAGGAACTGTCCGGAGTAGGAGAAGTTTACTATGGAGATTTGCTCCTACTCACAGAGAGCACTGTAGTCAGACCGAAAAGAACTATACAACTTCCTCTATAGCATACGGCAGCTGATAAGTACTGTAAGGATTAAGATTTTTAAGAAGTAATTTACAAATCTGTTTAACTTTCTGGCACCAGTTGATTTAAAAAAAAAAAAAAAAATGTTTTCCCCCGGAGTACCCCTTTTACGTAACACCTGTAAATTCTGCACTATGAATATCAGCAGCCACTGAAGAGAGAGGTCATCCAACAACTGAAGTCCCCAAAAAATCTGCCACTAAATCCCTCAAGCAACCATTCAGCCCCAGTCCAGAACCATCTGACCGGACCACAGGGACCAGTGTGGAGGAGAACAGAATGCCCTGGAAGGGAAAGCATTGGACTGTAGGGGCACATGACAGGGGGATTAGGCAGCGAGGAAAGGGTTAATGGGTTAGAGCGGGAGGTTCAAGGAGGAAAGGGAGGAGCTAGGTACAGGGGTCATAAGTAGGTAGGCAGGTAGTTAGGGCCAGTCGGGACACGAGGAGGAACGTGAGAAGAGCTCCCTACCTGATGGAGGACATGGACGCGATCTTGAGGCGAGTGAGGGAGGAGGCGCTGCTCCGTGGGCCCCAGTGGTTCGCGGAGCAGTTTCCGGGATTCGCGGCGCAGTCGGTGGGGGAGATCGGGCCCTGGTCCAGCAGCCGGCGCTCTCGCCCTCCGGAGCGCCTTTCACCTGCGGCCTCTCCCTCTGCTAGACGCCGGCGGGTGAGCCCTTCAGCCGTTGCCGCTGGCCTGAGGTCCATGGCGGCCAGCGGTGTGCTGTCGGGGGGGAACGCCTGCCGGTTCGGATGCTGCGCTAGTGGGGACCGCGGGGCGTGCGGGCGGCGCGCCTCGCTCACTGCAACGGGAGCGTGGTGCGGCGGCCTGCTCCATGGGAGTGACGGTGATGGGGGAGCAGGCCAGGGGGAGGAGGACGACACGTGCCCCAGCTGACCCCGCCCCCCAGTCGGGGGGGCGGGCTCCTGCGGGCCTGGCAGTCACCCAGGCTTTGATTCATGCTGCACCTGCGGCCTCCTCCTCTAGAGGGGGCAGGCGGCATACTAGATTGTCGCAGGCTGCTGCTGCTGCAGGGGGAGCTGCAGTGTACGGGGGGAATGAAATTAGCCCCGCCCCTAGCGATGCCAGCGGTGATGAGCTGCTGCTGGCTGATGGTCCTGCTGTTGCCCTGGACCCGTTGGCCAATCCCCTGCTTCCCCTCGGGGTCGCAGGCACGGAGGTTAGCGGGGGCCGGAGTTCTTCGGCACATCGCAGACCGGGTTGACAGGTTGCTGGGCGGGGCTGGAGAGGACCCAGCAGTCATGGTACATATTGGCACCAATGACAAAGTAAGAGGTAGGTGGAGTGTCCTTAAAAATGATTCCAAGGACTTAGGCGGCAAGCTTAAGGCAAGGACCTCCAAGGTAGTGTTTTCTGAAATACTACCAGTACCACGAGCCGCACCAGAGAGGCAGCGGGAGATCAGGGAGGTAAACAAGTGGCTCAGAAGCTGGTGTAGGAAGGAAGGGTTTGGGTTCATGGAGAACTGGGCTGACTTCGCTGTCGGTTACCGGCTCTACCGTAGGGACGGGCTGCACCTCAATGGGGAGGGTGCAGCTTTGATTGGGGAGAAGATGGCTAGAAGGGTGGAGGAGTGTTTAAACTAGGGACTTGGGGGGAGGGAACCTACAGCAAAGAGGGGGAAGATAGTGTAGATAGAGAGGTGGGAATTATAAATGTACCTGGGGGTGGAGCGGAGGGAGGGGTTAGAATAGTTAATAGGAATAGGCTTCATAGGAAAATAAAACTTACACTCTTGAATCCCATTAACCCCAATAACATAAAGGATGGAAATGTAAAGTGTATGTTCACAAATGCCAGAAGCCTAGCAAATAAAATGGGGGAGCTTGAGGCCTTGATACTGGAGGAACATATTGATATAGTTGGGGTCTCTGAGACATGGCTGGACTCCTCGCATGACTGGGCTGTCAATCTGCAGGGGTTTACATTGTTTCGCAAGGATAGAATGAACAGAAAAGGTGGTGGAGTCTGTCTGTATGTAAGAAGTGGTATGAAAGTCAGTGTGAACGATGCCATAGTGTGTGATGATTCTGAGGAGGTGGAATCACTGTGGGTACAAAAGGAGGGAAATACTGAAAAAATAATATTTGGTGTAATCTACAGACCCCCTAATATCACTGAAGAGATAGAAGGTCGGCTGCATAAACAAATAGAGAGGGCCGCCCGGGCAGGTACAGTGGTAATAATGGGAGATTTTAACTATCCATATATAGATTGGGGTCCGGGGTTGGCTAAAACTACAAAGGGGCGACAATTCCTAAATTTATTGCAGGATAATTTTATGGGCCAGTTTGTGGAGGACCCAACAAGAAGTGATGCCTTGTTGAATCTGATCATTTCCAACAAAGCAGAGCTGGTTGGTAATGTAACTGTGCGGGAAAACCTTGGTAATAGCGACCACAATATAGTTACTTTTGACTTAAAATGGAGAAAACAAAGACAGGCGGGGAAGGCAAAAACATATAACTTTAAAAAGGCAAACTTCCCTGGGCTGAGGGCTGCACTACAGGACATAGACTGGGGGGAGGTGTTCTCAAATACTGATACAGAAGGTAAATGGGACATCTTTAAATCAACTCTAAATAACTATACAGCTAAATATATACCAAAGGGGAACAAATATAAACGATTAAAACTAAATCCTACATGGCTGACAAATGATGTTAAAAGAGCAATAAACAACAAAAAAATAGCCTTCAAAAAATTCAAATCTGATGGGTCAGCTATAACATTTAAATAGTACAAGGAGCTTAATAAAATCTGTAAAAATGTAATAAAAACAGCAAAAATTCAAAACGAGAGACAGGTGGCCAAAGAAAGCAAAACTAATCCTAAATATTTTTTTAGATATATAAATACAAAAAAATCAAGGACATAGTATGTAGGACCCCTTAATAATGATAATGGGGAGGTTGTCACGGGCGATCAAGAGAAAGCGGAGCTACTGAATGGGTTCTTTAGTTCTGTATACACTATGGAAAAAGGAGCTGACATTGGCCAGGTCAGTGCTGGTAACACATCATGTAATGTACTGAACTGGCTTAATGTAGAGATGGTACAAGGTAAGTTAAGTAATATAAATGTAAGCAAATCTCCAGGGCCAGATGGATTGCACCCAAGAGTTCTTAGAGAGGTAAGTTCAGTAATATCTGTACCCCTGTTCATGATATTTAGAGAATCTCTGGTGTCTGGTATTGTGCCAATCTTCAAAAAGGGCTCTAGGTCTTCCCCAGGAAACTATAGACCTGTAAGTTTAACGTACATTGTGGGTAAATTGTTTGAAGGACTTATTTTTTTTTTTCAACTGTAATTTTTATTAAAGATTTTCACAAAAGAAAACAGGAGTCCGCTAAGACTTAGGCAAATCAGAGTCCGGGGCGCAGCCCAGCACAATCACAATAGGGGTAAGTAACAATCCAATATAGAGAGCAGGACAAATAAAACAGTTGTACATCGGGACAATTAGCCCCGACTGCAGACAAACCATCAACCCAGCAAATATACAGAAGATAAGAAGCCATATAGTGAATTACTCAAAGGAGAGAACTGAAAAATTCTCCAACATGAAGGACCGAGAGAGAAGACAAACAGAAGACAGAAGGAGACAAAGACACCGAAGCACAAACACATTAGGGGAGAAGGAAGGAAGGGAGGGAAGGGGGGGGGGGATAGGGAGAGTTTTCGGTAGCGCCTTAAGGAGGTTGCCTGTCAGAGAAACGATCCCACGGCTCCCAAACTGAAAGGAAGGTGGGGATAGTATTATTCAGAGAGGCTGTGAGGTATTCTAGAGAGCGTATTTCACTAATACGGGAGAGTAGGTCTGACTCAGAGGGAGGAAGAGTCCTCTTCCAGCATTTAGCAACTAAGGTCTTAGCCGCCAAAAAAATGTGCATAGCCAGTTTAAACAACCTCTTGGGTAGAGCCGAGTGCGAGAGGTGCAAAAGATAGACCTGAGGGTTAGGAGGGACCGATACTCCAAAAACATCCGAAAGTAAGCGACTCACTAACTCCCAATATCCCGTGATGAGCGGGCAAGACCAAAAAATATGAAACAACGTACCCAAACCCACCCCACATTGCCAGCACTGGGGGGGGGACACTGGGATTCAGTCTATTCAATAACCGGGGTATGGTACCAACCCATAATCAGTTTGTATTGAGTCTCCTTGTAAGCAGTACATATGGATGCCCTAGAGGCCCTCTCCCATATTATTTTCCACTGAGGAAGGGTAATAGACATATTAAGTGCTTCCTCCCAACGAGACATATACCGGTGGGATACCTGGACATCCCCCATAGGCCGGGTAAGCAATGAGTAAATATCGGAGAGAAGACCCCTAGCCTGAGGTCCACCACGACACAGCCTTTCAAAGCCTGTAGGCAAGGACACCACAAGGGAACCGAGCGTGGAGGACATAAAATGCTGTAGCTGTAAATAATGAAAATGCTCAGACGAGGGGAGATCCCAACGAGACTGCAACTGAGAAAAAGGCAAGAGAGTTCGCGACAAGGGATCAACCACATCTGCCCAGCAAAAAAGGCCTCTAGACCCCCACTCCCCCACCATAAGAGAAGTCCGGCCGGGGGGAAAACTAGGATGATAAAGGAAAGATCGAAGAGGGGAGGAGGGAGACAGTAGTTTAAATTTGACAGAGCAGTAACCCCACACATATCTGGAAAGTGCCATAGGGCCCAGGAGAGGGGAGAGAGAAGGAGCAGAGGCAGGAAGAGTCCAAAGGAGAGCGTTAGGGTGGACAGGCGCTAACCATAGCTTCTCTAGCTCCATCCAACGGCTATAGGCATGATAGGTAGACCACGCCGCTAGATGGCGCAAGTGGGAAGCCCAATAGTACTTTACCACATCCGGGACCGCCAAGCCACCAAACGCCCTCCCGGCCATCATCACGGACATCGGGAGCCGATGTCTTTTCCCATCCCAAATAAATCGAAAAATAGCCGCCTGTAGAGAGCGCAGGGCTGACAGTGGGACCCGAACCGGCAGGGTCTCAAAAAAGTAAAGAAGCTTCGGGAGAATAGTCATTTTCACCACAGCAATGCGACCAAAAAAAGAGATGTATTGCGAGCGCCATTTTTCCATAAGAGCACGGAGCTCCCGAAAGAGGGGAAGATAGTTGGTGGAATAAAGTGAGGAATAGTTAGAAGAGATCCAGACCCCCAAGTACTTAATAAAAGAGGGAGACCACCGGAAAGAATAGTCAGAGCGTAGAAGAGCAGAAAACGAAGAAGGGAGATTGAGAGGAAGGGCCTCCGACTTAGCAAGGTTAACCTTATAGCCGGAAACCACCCCATAGTCATGCAAAACCTTGTAAAGAGAAGGAAGAGACAGTAGAGGGCAAGAAAGTGTAAGAAGAACATCGTCAGCAAACAGACAAACCTTGAATTCCCTATCATGTAAGGAAATACCAGTAATGTCCGGATCACCTCTGATCATAGCGGCTAAGGGTTCAATACATAGCGCAAAGATCAGGGGGGATAACGGGCAACCCTGACGAGTTCCATTAAATAAAGAAAAAATAGGAGACGGCGAGTGAGGAAGCTTGAGTGAGGCTGTAGGGGAGGAATAGAGACCCCGCAGTGCAGTCAAAAACTTCCCCGAAATCCCAAATTTTTGTAAAGTAGCAAAAAGAAACGGCCACCCCAGCCTATCGAAAGCTTTTTCAGCATCTAAACTAAGAATTAAGGCCTGCTCAGATCTCCGATTGATCAAATCAATCAGGTCCACCACCCTCCTTGTGTTGTCTCCACCTTGGCGACAAGGGATAAATCCAACCTGGTCTTTATGAATGAGAGCCGGGAGGAAGGAGCAAAGTCTAACAGCCAATACCTTATAAAAAAGCTTAAGGTCAGAGTTAAGGAGGGCAATGGGCCGATAGCTGGAGCAATCGTGAGGATCTTTGCCGGGCTTGGGTATAAGGGTGATAAGGGAGTGTAAGAAAGACTGCGGAATCGCCTCCCCGTCCAGAAAGGAATTGAAGAGAGAAATGAGTTTAGGCACCAGCAGAGTGGAGAATGTCTTATAATACAGATATGGGAAACCATCCGGCCCAGGAGAGCGACCAGTCGGGAGAGATTTAAGGACCTCCAAGACCTCCTCTCCCGTAATAGGGGCATTTAGAACATCCCGGTCGGCACCTGAAAGAGAAGGCAATCCACACCGAGAGAGATAGGTGTCTAAGGTGGCTGCCCTCTCCCCCGGGTCGGACGGCAACTGGGAAGGAAGTGAGTAAAGACCAGTGTAATAGTCAACAAAAAGACGGGAGATATCAGCAGGGTGGTAATGGAGAACCCCATTAGGGTCCTTCAAAGCAGAGGGGGATTGAGCAGCAGCCCGGTCACGTAAACGCCTCGCCAGCATTGTGTGAGCCTTATTGCCTTTCTCGTAGAAGCGTTGCTTGGAGAGAGCAATTGCCTCTCAACTCTATGTAGAGCCAGGTCGCCCAATCGCGCCCGGGCCGCAACCAAGCCCCTCAGTGTTGAAACAGAAGGAGAAGACAGCAAGCAAGCTTCCAGACGAGCAATCTCCAATCGAAGTTCCCGAGAGCGACTCAGAGCATTACGCTTAAGACCAGCGCCCAAAGCAATGCAATGGCCGCGGATCACAGACTTGTGAGCTTCCCAAAGGATAGCCTGCGAGGACACTGAGCCTTCATTAGTGGCAAAGTAGTCAGTAATACACCGCTGAATCGACTCTTGGGAAGGTAACATTTTAAGGAGGGAGTCATTCAATCTCCAATGACAAGATCTCAGAGAGGAAGGGGAAGAGGAGAAAGAGAGGAGAACTGGACAGTGGTCAGACCAAGAAATAGGATCCAGAGAGGTATCAGAGAGCATGCGCACCATCGGAAGATTCCCCCAAAAAAAGTCAATACGCGTATGCAACTTGTGTGGGTGCGAATAAAAACTAAAAGAGCGCTCCGTCGGGTGGCCAATCCTCCACAAATCGTAGAGCGAGGAGTTACGGATGAGACGCCGAAAAATTGAGGCAAGACGCAGCTGCGCAGGCACAGGGGGAGCGCCGGTGACTGAATGGCGGTCCAAGGAGGGGGAAAAGATGAGGTTAAAATCTCCACCCACTAACCATGCTGACGGGGGATACCTCTGGAGTTTAGTAAGGACCCTACGCAGAAAAGGAACTTGCGAAGTGTTAGGAGCATAGACATTACAAAGCAAAAGGGAGACCCCGCCCAGGGAACCCTCCAGTATGACATACCTCCCCTTAGGATCAAGAAGAGAGGAAGAGACTTGTAATGGGCAGGACCTAGACACCAAAATAGCTACCCCCGCCCTCTTCCTATCCATGGTAGCCGAGTAACGTTTGAAGGACTTATAAGGTATTACATACAGGAATACATAGGGGATAATAGTATTATAAGTGATAGCCAGCATGGGTTTACTAAGGATAGAAGTTGTCAAACCAATCTAATTTGCTTTTATGAAGAGGTGAGTAGAAGCCTTGACAGAGGAATGGCTGTGGATATAGTGTTTCTGGATTTTGCTAAAGCATTTGATACTGTCCCTCATAGACGTCTGACAGGTAAGTTAAGGTCTTTGGGTTTGGAAATTTTAGTTTGTAACTGGATTGAACACTGGCTCATGGATCGTACCCAGAGAGTGGTGGTCAATAATTCGTACTCTGATTGGTTCACGGTTATTAGTGGTGTACCCCAAGGTTCAGTACTGGGACCGCTGTTGTTTAATTTATTTATCAATGATATAGAGGATGGTATTAACAGCTCTGTTTCTATCTTTGCAGATGACACCAAGCTTTGTAGCACGGTACAGTCTATAGAGGATGTGCATAAGTTACAAGATGACTTGGATAGACTAAGTGTCTGGGCATCCACTTGGCAAATGAGGTTCAATGTGGATAAATGTAAAGTTATGCATCTGGGTACTAATAACCTGCATGCGTCATATGTCTTAGGGGGGGATTAAACTGGCAGAGTCACTGGTAGAGAAGGATCTGGGTGTACTTGTAAATCACAGACTACAGAATAGCATGCAATGTCAGGCTGCTGCTTCCAAAGCCAGCAGGATATTGTCATGTATCAAAAGAGGCATGGACTCAAGGGACAGGGACATAATACTCCCCCTTTATAAAGCATTGGTAAGGCCTCACCTGGAGTATGCTGTTCAGTTTTGGTCGCCTGTACATAAAAGGGACACTGTGGAGCTGGAAAGGGTGCGGAGACGCGCAAATAAACTAATATGGGGCATAGAACATCTTAGCTATGAGGAGCGATTAAAGGAGTTACAATTGTTTAGTCTTGAGAAGAGACGTTTAAGGGGGGATATGATAAACGTATATAAGAATATTAATGGCCCATACAAAAAATATGGAGAAAAACTGTTCCAGGTTAAACCCCCCCAAAGGACGAGGGGGCACTCCCTCCGTCTGGAGAAGAAAAACTTTAGTCTCAAGGGGCGACACGCCTTCTTTACCATGAGAACTGTGAACTTATGGAACAGTCTACCACAGGAACTGGTCACAGCAGGAAAAATTAACAGCTTTAAAACAGGATTAGATACATTCCTGGAACAAAATAACATTAATGCTTATGAAGAAATATAAAATCCCATCCCTTCCCCAATATCGCGCCACACCCCTACCCCTTAATTCCTTGGTTGAACTTGATGGACATATGTCTTTTTTCGAACGTACTAACTATGTTACTATGTTACTATGATGCCGCTGTTGGGGGTGATTTGACTGGTGTTGCTGCATTCTGCACGGAGGGGGTTCTTCGGGTCCAGCCTCCTGTCGTCGATGGTAGCCGAGTCCGTGATGTCCGAAGCCGTCCCGCAGCTGGAGTTACGGCCGCTGGTCCAGAGCCGGTAAGGTCGGGTGAGTACACCACTGTCTCCACTGCTGCGGGTTCAGGGGGGGTGGGGGGGTTGGAGGGTTTGCAATATTTCGTAGATGGGTTGCAAGCGTTGCTGCGCAGTAGCGGGTTGTCTGTGGGTGGGTCGCCGGTACCTGTGTGGGGCGCAGCGACTTTGTCCAAGGGGCTGGTGGATATAGTCGGGGTCCTGGGGTTGCTCGGGCGAGCTCACCCCCGGTGGTGGGGGCGTCGGGATCCGGTGGGGATCTGCTTCTGCTCGGGGGGAGGTGTACGTGTGTTTCGAGGGCCCCTTGGGCGCGCACCTTAAGGCTGAGGTGCGGGAAAGGATTTGGAAGCGGGAATGTGTGGATATTTTTTCGCTACTCCTGCTTGAAAAATTTAATCTGGACAGGGTTAGGCCGGATGAGTCGAAGCGTATGGAGAAGGTTGAGGAGGAGGAGCGCCGGCGGTATCGGCTGATACCGCGGACCTTCTCCAACTGGCTTCAGGCGTTCGCTATTTTGGGCAGCGTTGTGGGAGAAAAGTCGCCGGAGCATTGCTCTGGTCTCTTTTGTTATTTGGACGCTGTTGGGGAGGCGTATTGGGTGTATGGGGGTTCGGCGTGGCTTTGGTACGATGAACAGTTTAGGCAGCGGATGGCAGTGCGCCATGATTTGAGGTGGGACCATAAGGACATAGGGCTGTGGATGCGGCTTATGGCGGCTCCACGCAGTGGGGGTGGCCTGCAGTCCTTTCGGGACAGCGCCGGAGGTGCAGGGCCGGGGTCAGGGTGTTTGCTGGCAATTCAATAAAGGGAATTGCAAGTTCGGAGCAGAGTGCCGTTTTAAGCACGAATGCTCCGGGTGCGGAGTGGGTGGCCACGGGCTGTCGCGCTGTTTCCGGCGAGGTAAAGGCAAATTGGGGGAGGTTGATGCGAAGAGGGGCGACCCCGATGCAGGTGGCAAGGATGGAGCCTTTCCTCGCCAAGTACCCAAATAGGGCGGCGGCGGAATTTTTGAGGGCGGGGTTTACGGACGGATTCCGTATCACCTTTGAGGGGGTTCTGGATGGGAATGGGGAGGTTAGGAATTTGGTCTCGGCTCTTGTCCGGCCAGATTTGGTGGAGGAGAAACTGATGAAAGAGGTGTCTTTGGGTCGGATGGCTGGTCCTTTTGACTCGCCTCCGTTGGTGGGCCTAATAAGTTCCGCCTGTTTCACCACCTTTCACATCCTTCTGGAGGGTCGGTGAATGACGGCATTGACCCAGCTATCTGTGCTGTGACTTATACTTCTTTTGATGCGGCATTGGCGTGGGTCCGGAGGTACGGCCAGGGGGCCTTGTTGGCCAAGACGGACATTGAGGCCGCTTTTCGTCTGTTGCCGGTACACCCGGACAGTTTTGCGTTATTGGGGTGCTGTTTGGGAGGGCGTTTTTTTGTAGACATGTGTTTGCCCATGGGCTGCTCAGTTTCATGTGCGTTTTTTGAGCAGTTTAGCTCCTTTTTGGAGTGGGTGGTGCGGGTAGAGTCGGGTTTGGATTCGGTTTTGCACTACCTTGATGACTTCCTGTTTTTGGGCCCGGCGGGGTCTAGGGTGTGTGCTATTTTACTACAGGAAATGGAGAGGGTGTCGGGCTGGTTTGGCGTTCCGTTGGCGCCTGACAAGACTGAGGGCCCGTCTACGTCGGTGAAGTTTTTGGGCATAGTGATCGACACTGTGGCCATGGAGTGCCGGCTGCCAGAAGATAAGCTGGGCGATCTGAGGGAGGAGGTGGCGAGGGCGTGTCGGGTTCGGAAGCTGCAGCTGCGGGAGGTCCAGTCTTTGCTGGGGCGTCTCAATTTTGTGTGCCGGATCATGCCTATGGGGAGGGTTTTTTGCAGACGTCTCGCGGCGGTCACGGTGGGTGTTTCTCGGCCTAATCACTATGTGCGGTTGCCGGTGGGGTTGCGTGAGGACCTGAGGGTGTGGCAGGATTTTTTGGGTCGGTATAATGGGCGCTCTGTGGTGATGGGGAGGCCGGTATCGAGCGTTGACCTGGATCTGTATACCGATGCGGCTGGGGCCTGCGGGTTTGGGGCTTACCTTCAGGGTCAGTGGTGTGTGGAGGTATGACGGGAGACTGGGCTGACTAGGAACCTTGCATTCCTGGAATTGTTCCCGATCGTGGTTGCAGTGTTTGTATGGGGGGAGCTGTTTCGCAATAGGAATGTGTGCTTCCATTGTGACAACCTGGGGGTGGTTTTGGCTATCAACAACCAGACGGCGAGTCCTCCGCCAGTGGTCACGTTGCTGAGGCGATTAGTGTTGAGGGTGCTAGAGCTTAATTCTCAGGTGGTGGCGTTGCATGTGCCAGGGGTGGATAATTCGGTGGCTGACGCTCTCTCTCGCTTACAGTGGGACCATTTCCGGGAACTGGCGCCGGAGGCCGAGGTGACCGGCCTTCCGTGTCCGGAATGGCTGTGGCATCTGGTTTAGAGTTGGCGCTCGCTTTAGTCTGTCGGTCAGTAAGCCAGGCTACTTGGGCTTCTTATCGACGCTGGTGGTCGGACTGGGAGACGCTACTGGGATAGTTGTCGTTTATGGGCGCCCCTGCAGATTGGGAGGCGGCCCTATTGTATTATGTTGGTAGGCCGTTTTGCGAGGACGTGTCTCCGGCGGGGATTGGCCATCGGATGTCGGCTTTTGCGTTCTGGTTCAAAGTTCGTGGTTTGCCGGACGTCTCTAAGTCGTTTTTGGTGCGTTAGGCACTGCGGGGGTTTCGGAGGGGGGGCGGTGTCTAGGGATTCGAGGCGTCCGGTGACTTTTCTGCTTTTGTGTCGGTTGGGGACGGCATTGGATGGGATTTCTATTTCGGATTACGAGCGTTGTTTGTTTTGATTGGCGTTTGTTTTGGCGTTTTTTGGGGCATTTCGGATGTTAGTTTGGAAGGTGGGGTTTTGCGTTCTTTGCTGCGCCGTTCCAAAACGGATCAGGAGGGTCGTGGGGTTACTGTGCGTTTGGCGGCCTTACGGGGCTCGGCTATGTGTCCGGTTTTTTGCTATGCGGCTTTTTTGGAGGTGAGGGTGGGGGTTGTGGGTCCTTTATTGGTACACGCAGACGGGAGTTTTTTATTGCGTTTTCAATTCGTGGTTTTTTTTTGGAAGTGTTTGGCGGTGGTGGGTTGTGTGGCACGGGATTATAGCTTGCATGCGTTCCGCATTGGGGCGGCTACCGAGGCGTCTCGTTGGGGCTTGGGACCCGAGATCATTAGGCGGATTGGGAAGTGGGAGTCAGAGAGGTTTCAGTTGTATGTTCGTCCTCATTTGCTGTGATTGTTGTGTGTTGGGGGAGTGCGGTTTGTATTTTGTTATTGTTTTTTGTCTTTCAGGTGGCGGCCCGGGACTTGTGCGGATTATCGGCCACTCCTATGTGGTGAGGGGTGGGGTGCGGGCTGGTGTTCTTCCAGCGGGCCGGCAGTTGGGCTTGACGAGTTCGACAGGTCAGGTCCACTGGTTGGGGAAGAGCGGAATGCGGAATTGTTGGCCAGGGTTCAGTTTTTTGTACACTTGGACAGAGCCCCCAACGACCTTGTCATACACCTAGGAGGGAATGATTTGGGTGTGAGGAGATCCCGGGATCTGACCTGGGACATCAAGCTGGACTTGATGCGATTGTGGTCGTCCTTTCCAGGCCTGATCATCGTGTGGTCTGAAATGGTGGCCAGGAGGAAATGGAGGCAGGCCAGGTCTGTGGTTGCCATTAATAGAGCACGGATTAAACTCAATAAGGTGGTGGGCAAATTCGTGGCCCGTAATGGGGGCCTGGTGGTGCGTCATAGAGAATTGGAGGGGAGCTCTTCGGAGTTCTTGGATGATGATGGCGTTCATCTGAATATTTTTGGTATGGATCTGTGGATCTTGGAGATTCGGGAGGTGGTGGAGCGAGCACTTAGTCTGTGGTGGAACGGGGACAAGTGAGGAGTCACTTGTCGCCATTGTGGCGGTGGCAGGAGAGAGACCTGGAGGTACAAGTGGATGGCATGGAGGTGATGGAATACAGTGTGGAGGTGGGCTGGGAGCGGTCCCAGCCCGATGGAAAATTCTGCAAGGGAACATGGGTTCCCAGGATTGTTGGGGGGGCCTCACAAAATGGTGCTCCTGTGCAGGCGCTAACGGCTAGGAGCAAGCGAGGCCCCATTTTAGCTTGGGCTCGGTAACAGTGCCTTCAGGTCCTCCTCCTGTGTTAGGGACATGTTAATTGGTTAACTTATGTTAAGAATGTTTTATTCAGGGCGTGACTGGACTCGCTAGAGAGAGGAAGCATGGTGTGAGAGCTCCCGCCGGACTGGACTGAAAACGGGCTAATCTGAAGGTTATGGGTGGTAGATCTCTTGCCAAACGGAAGAAGAAGCAACCTGCACCCACTGTGCCTCCTCTGAGCGGTATCGCCCGCTATTTCGCATCTCAGCCATCCGATCGGACCGACCAACCTGTGGTGCGGCCTTCAGACGCCATTCCCCAACAACAGCAGTGCGAGGCGGGGAGAAGGAGTGAGCAGGCGCTCCAAGCGGCGTCTGCAGCAAGTGACCCCGCTGACAGTGCAGCTCACACGGCCTGCAGACAGAGAGAGACCGGCGACAATACACAGGACTCTGCTCCGGGCTTTGACAACGCGCCGTGCGCGATACTGGAAGTAAGTGCCGCCGCCTCCCTCCAGCACCAGTGCTCGGCTACCTCACGGCCTCCATTGCTGCCATCTCCTGCTGCCCCACAGCGTCCGGCACAGACCTGTGCTGTCCAGCACCCGGTCACCTACTGGTGCGGAACTGCACTTAACTTAGAGACTCCTTCCCCACTTACCTCCACATCCCTACCTGAGTGCTTATCTGCCTCTGTCAGACCACCAATGCCCGGGCATCAACCCGCTAAGAAGCTAGGCCCTGCCATACAGCCTATATCCACCAACCTCTATGTGACACAGATAGGGATGGGATCCTCACAGTCTACTGATGACAACCCAGTAGGGCAGTCTGCAATACCTGCCTCCCCGGCTCCTGACCACAGCTTGATGCCACAACCTGAACATCAGGTACTTCCTGCACCTGAATTTCGCCAGGGCTTGCAGCCTGAGTCCCCAACTCCCAATAATACATCACCCGACACAATAGCCTCCTCCATGGCTGCCGGTCCTGCCGCAATGAATCCACAGGCTGCTGGCCCCTCGCCATCCTTGCCGTCTCCTGCCACTGGCCAACACGTTTCACGTGAGATCCAGTATACGAATCCTGCATCTATGACACCTTTATTACCTACCTGCCAGGACTCGGGGAATGCCCAGCAGTCACAAGATGGCGATTGGAGGCTGGTTGAGAAACGACATAAATCGCAAGGGACTTTACGTACACCACCTGTACGCGGAGCGGCTGCGCCACCCCAGCTACCTGTGCTCCCAGAAAAGGTTCCTGGCCCTCCGGCATGTGACATAACTGACTGGGCCAATGAAATGTACTCTGATGGCTCCAACTCTGATAGAGACTCTCAAGACTCATCTGTGGATAGTGACGCCCCTGAGTACTGGGGTAAAAGTCCCCCTGCAAAGAAAAAATTATTCAAGACCCTGATGAAAGTGAGACATAATAAACGCCGTTCCCGTGACCATTCATCCTCTGAGGACTCTCATACTCCAACGGAGGATGCCCCTCATAGGTCTGCACCCTCTAGACAGCAGATGCCAGCCATAACTGCCACGCTTCAGTCACATGTTCCGCCTCCTACCTTTCCACTTACTCCTGAGATGGTGCTCTCGACATTGCAGGGACACCCTGAATTGCAAGCACTCTTGACCCTGATCCCCACTAAAGCTGACTTGGCAACGCTGGCGACCGATCTCAAACTTGCTTGGAACCGTGACCTGGAACCCATTAAGGCTGAGGTGTCTAACTTACATAAGAAGGTCCAGAGACTGGAGGATTTTTGCTCTACTACTACAACCCACCTCCAGAAACTACAGGAAGCCACAGAGAAATTGACATTACAGCAAATCCACACAATTGATCACTTGGACGATCTTGATAATAGGAATCGGCGCAATAATCTTAGGATCAAGGGCCTTCCGGAAACAGTTCTACCTCAGAACTTGCCAGATACATTGCAACGTCTCTTTAATGAACTACTAAAGAAACCGCCGTATTCGAACATAGAACTGGATCGTGCTCACAGGGCTCTCAGAGCGAAACATCCTGATCCGAAAAAGCCCCGTGATGTTGTCTGCAGAGTGCATCATTTTCTCCAGAAAGAGGCAATCCTGAGAGGTGCTAGACAGGTTAAAAACCTTTCCTATAATGGTTCCCCTATACAGATGTACCCAGATCTTTCTCTACGGACCCTCCGTTTGAGAGCCTCCTTGAAACCGTTGCTGACTCTGTTACAAAATGCTAAAATTGTTTACAGATGGGGCTTCCCCTTCTCTCTGAATGCAAAGTATGGATCCAATATCTCTACGCTCAAGAGACCGGAAGATTTGCCTGCCTTCCTTGAAGCCTTCCGTATCCCCCATGTCAGTCTGCCTGAGTGGGAAGCCTTGCTCTTATCTCCCCTTCCTGCTGCACCGCAAAACCGTCCTGATCGATCTCCGAGAGACCGTCCATCCGAGGTCACCACAAGTGTCCCGCTGCAGCAAAGATCGAAACGTAAAACCTGAGCTGCCTATCTGAGATATTAGTGTATTACCTCATATGTAGTTTAACACTGTCAAATGTGGTTGCATTATGTCACCGCAGATAGATTACTGATATTTCTTGTCTTTTATAGCTTGTCCTCATATGGTCACTGTTTCCTGGCCTGTTAGTCTTATATTCTTTACTTGTTTATTTTATGTCTCCTTTGCTCCCATGGTACCCACTCTTCCTAAATATAATTTACTACCTGCACACATAATGCCCATAACCTACCAACTACCATTGTTCCCCTAATTTAGTTGCTACTGTTGTCACACTTAGCCCGTTTCATACTCGCCTCATCCCCTTAAGCGGGGATGAAGCTCTGACCTGTTACTCATAAGTCCAACCCAGGACCACTAAATGCTGTCCTTTCTGGCTTGTCTATCACGTTACCCCACTAGTATGTACATCGGACTGGTTCCGTTGGTACCTCTGACCCTTATGGTCTATTCCTTTAGTCCCTTTGCTTCTGTGTCTGTGCAGAAGCTTCTCTTCCCTTGCTTTCCTCCCTTTTCCCTTCCTCCCCACTTACTTGTGCTCTCTTCTATACGCAGACTTGAATCCTCGGACACTTGCCTGACTGATGGGCTGGACCCTCCACCTGTCTACCAACGGTGTGGTGAATATTGGCATTTACACATTACATCTGATGGCGGTTGACCTTCACATTACTACCCTTAATGTCAAGGGTTTCAACACCCCCGAAAAGCGTGCCCAGACGTTGTTCTCCATTCATAAGCAAAGATCCCATATCATAGCTCTACAGGAAACACATTTTAAAAAAGGTCACCTCCCTACCATACCAACCAGGCACTACGATAAATGGATACATAGTGTTAACCCTGATTCCAGGACTAAGGGTGTATCCATAGTTTTTCACAGGACGCTTCCCATTACGATCCAGACCTCCCTAGTTGACACAGACGCTCGATGTGTCTTCGCCAATTGCCTCCTTGCGGGACGTAATCTGACGGTGGCCTCTATATACGCTCCGAACCATAACCAAATTCAGTTCTTACTGAAGACTTTGGAGAGACTCTCCTCCTTTGCCAGGGGTCAGATTCTCCTGTGTGGAGACTTTAACACACCTCTATTCCCTCAGGTGGACACCTCATCAGGACACTCATACATCTCTCATAGTAAACTCAGGGCCCTTAGGCATAAGCTACATCTATTACAGTTAATTGATACCTGGAGAGCCTTCCATCCACAAGGACGAGATTATACCTTCTTCTCACACCCTAGACAAACATACAGTAGAATAGACTACATTCTCTGTTCACACTCCCTCCTCCCCTCTTTTACTTCTGTTACGATTGGTGTTGTCTCTATGTCTGATCATGCCCCAGTTCAGGGTACATTTACGCTTCCGACCTTGGCCAAGCCACATGCCTCTTGGAAGCTTAATGAAGTGGGATCCGTCGTCACCGCTAATCAAGTGGGAAACATTGAAATGTGTCTTGAGGGGAGTTTTGATGAGGCATGGGGCTCGGCTGAAAAGGGAAGCCTCAGCTAAGCTGATGACATTATACCGAGAGCTGCACATCCTAGAGACAAGGCACAAACAACACCAACAGGACTCAACTTACCGTGAACTTATCAGAGTCAGGAGTGATCTGTTAGAGACGCTCAACAAAAAACACTGCCACTATAGACAACTAACGGGTAGACTGTTCTACGAGTGGAGTAATAAATCGGGGAAGATGCTGGCGAGGGCCCTTAGGGCGACACGCTCGACCCTCTATGTCCCCTCCATTCGCACTCGATCAGGCACCCCTTCTTCCCTCACGCCGGAAATACTGGAAACTTTTCAGAAATATTATACAGACCTATATAACCTCCCTTAACCTACCGCTCTCTCCTCTCACACTGACACTCAACCCTCCTTACAGAATTACTTACATGAAACGGCATTGCCCATCCTAACTGCTGAATCTATCTCGGACTTGGAGGCTCAGTTCACCCCTGAGGAACTCCACCTGGCGATATCGGCCCTACCTGCTGGTAAAAGTCCGGGACCAGATGGCTATACTGCCAAGTTCTATAAGACCCTCAGGGATGACCTGTCCTCCACACTCCTGCTGACTTTTAATGCTATCTCATCTTCCTCCTCAATCCCCCAGGCCTTCCTTGACGCATATATCACAGTCATTCCAAAAGATGGGAGGGACCCCCTGCAGTGCTCTAACTACCGACCAATATCTCTCCTTAACACTGACACAAAATTATTCGCGAAATTAATAGCAAATAGATTGGCACCCTACATGAGCTCCCTCATCCACCCGGATCAGGTGGGCTTCGTCCGCGGAAGGGAGGCAAGAGATAATACTCTATGAGCATTCTCTGCAGTGCATTGTGCTCGATTACACGCTTCTCCCCTATTCTTGCTCTCTCTGGACGCGGAGAAGGCCTTTGACTGGGTGGACTGGGAATTTTTGGGATCGACTCTGAGACAAATAGGTTTGGGCCCCCATATGTGTTACGCCTAGCGCTCCGGGTCCCCGCTCCTCCCCGGAGCGCTCACGGCGTCTCTCTCCCCGCAGCGCCCCGGTCGGTCCCGCTGACCGGGAGCGCTGCACTGTCATGGCCGTCGGGGATGCGATTCGCACAGCGGGACGCGCCCGCTCGCGAATCGCATCCCAGGTCACTTACCCGTCCCGGTCCCCTGCAGTCATGTGCTGGCGCGCGCGGCTCCGCTCTCTAGGGCGCGCGCGCGCCAGCTCTCTGAGACTTAAAGGGCCAGTGCACCAATGATTGGTGCCTGGCCCAATTAGCTTAATTGGCTCCCACCTGCTCCCAGACTATATCTGATCACTGCCCCTGCACTCCCCTGCCGGATCTTGTTGCCTTGTGCCAGTGAAAGCGTTTAGTGTGTCCAAAGCCTGTGTTACCTGAACCCTTGCTATCCATCTTGACTACGAACCTTTCCGCCTGCCCCCGACCTTCTGCTACGTCTGACCTTGCCTCTGCCTAGTCCTTCTGTCCCACGCCTTCTCAGCAGTCAGCGAGGTAGAGCCGTTGCTAGTGGATACGACCTGGTTGCTACTGCCGCAGCAAGACCATCCCGCTTTGCGGCGGGCTCTGGTGAACACCAGTAGCCTCTTAGAACCGGTCCACTAGCACGGTCCACGCCAATCCCTCGCTGACACAGAGGATCCACTACCTGGAAGCCGAATCGTGACAATATGTTTGCCAGAATCATGGCGCTGTATTCCTCACCCCAGGCTAGAATCAGAATCAATGGACAGCTGTCGGCTCCCTTTAGCATTCGCAACGGTACGAGGCAAGGCTGCCCATTATCACCTATCCTTTATGTCCTATGCATGGAGCACTTGCTCAATGCAATACGCTCGAATCCAGATATAAGAGGCCTCTCCTCTCCCTCGTGCAGTTGCAAATGCTCAGCGTTCGCTGACGATGTCCTTCTATTTCTCTCCTCCCCGCTCACTACCCTCCCTTCCCTCCTCTCCACCATAGCACAATATTCGGCTTATAGTAACTATAAACTGAACCCATCCAAAAGCGAAGCTTTGAATATCACACTGCCCTCCCAAATGATCACTCACATTTCTTCCACTTACCCTTTTAAATGGCAGAGGTCATCACTGAAATATCTTGGGATCCTAGTCCCTAGTGATCTGGCTAGCACTTTTCAATTAAATTTTCCCCCATTGTTCCACACCCTGAGAACTGACTTGTCGAAATGGGACAATAAAAACTTCTCATGGATTGGCAGGGTAAATATTTTTAAAATGAACATCCTACCCCGCTTACTCTATCTCTTTGCCTGTATCCCCTGTCATATCCCCCGTTCTTTCTTTAAGGACCTCTCTGCAATGCAGTCTCACTTTGTTTGGAGTAAGAAACATCCCCGCTTGGCAGGGAAGGTGCTTTATAGACGCAAGAGGGAGGGTGGCCTCGCACTGCCAGACTGCCTATCGTATTACAAGGCGATCATATTAGCCAGAATACTAGACTGCTACCACAGTCAGACTGCTAAGCAATGGGTTGTCTTTGAAAGAAATCTCTGTGGTGTGGATGCTAGGTCTACCTTGTGGACCAAAAGACTGCCCGCCCCCTTGCACCCACCTGACCATTTACCCCCGGTAACACATTCAATACTGCGAGCACATCAGTCCTACCTGAAAAATACATCTCACTATTTCCCGGATGGCCCCCTTATGCCCCTGTTTGGCAATGTGCTCTTCCCTCCAGCGCAGACTTCTGCCACTTTCTTAACGCGTAAAAAGTCTGATTATGTCCTATTCTCTTCCTTACTGCAACCCACAGGCTTGAAATCCCTCTACGACCTTTTGGGTGGAACTCAGCCTTCAACTATACATAGGTTCCAATATAGTCAACGTCTACACTTCTATAACACCAACAAAGCCGCACTCCGTCTTCATAGACAACTGACCCCCTTTGAAACCCTTTGTGCGGCCTCCGCTCCTGTCCCCCATGCAATCGGAACTCTCTATGCCCTGATCATAGGGGAACGCTCTGAAATTCCCCTGCCCTATCGAGTGGCATGGGAAAGGGAACTACAATGTTCTATTCCTGACAATGACTGGTCTCGTGCCCTGCTACATTGTCACAAATCTAGTATCTCATGCAATGCACAAGAAACTAACTATAAAATCATCACGAGATGGTACAGAGTGCCGTCTCTTTTGGCGCAGGTGTTCCCACAGGCTTCTGATGCATGTTGGAGGTGCGGACGCTCAAAAGGGACAATGTCCCATATCTGGGTGACATGCCCGACATTGAATACGTTTTGGACACAAGTTTTATCTACCGTAAATAGGCTGACGACCCTTTCCATCGATAAGGACCCACGACCTATCCTCCTGTCCATATTCCCTAACACATGCCCCCGTCTGTCAGCCACTTTAGCACACTATTTACTTATCTCGGCTAGAGCTGTGATCCCTCGCCTTTGGAAATCTCCACTACCCCCGACCTACTCCTCATGGCTGAGGGAAGTTACCTATACTTGTAGCATGGAAGAACTCCGGGCAGACTCTACCCGACAGTTCGATAAATACCATGCTGTTTGGTCGCCTTGGCTATCCTATGTTGCCTTTCAGGAGTTCACTGATGATAACCTGGATCTGTCACCACGCACGCTCATCCCCCTCTGTCCAACTCCGCAATAGCTCACCCACAGTTGCTGTTTACTGCTTAGACAGGTGGAGAGGTTCAGTCCGAACAGGTAAGACTCTCTGCCATATTACACTAAGTCTGCTGCATCCTATCTCCCCCTCTTCGATTCTTCTACACCCCCCCCCTCCTTCCTCTATCCCCCTGTATCTTTTCCTCTCTCTCCCTCCTCTCCTATCTTCCAGTTCCCTCTACCGATATTGTGTTTCCTTTGTCTGCCCTGGTTCTCTGCTTCACTACTGGCGATGTTTGAATTTTCGCTAAAGTTGTCGAATTTATACGTAGTTCTGAATCCTGTTAGCTACTCACAACCTCTGTTCTCTGGAGTTCATTTATGATGTGAGGCTCGGACTGCTGTAATGTTTAACTTCGCTGAGTGACCCAAACTCCTTGTTTACTTGAGCCATGTGGACTTTGTTGCCTGACCAGTGTAGACACTTCTCATGTTGTAATTTTCATTTTACCTTGTATGTTGAAAACCTTAATAAAACTTTACTTTGAAAAAAAAAAAAATGTTTTATTCAATGTTATGTATGATGTTCATACAAGGTTGCCTTACAATGTTTTATTGTTATTTATTGTTTGATATTTAATAAATGGGCTGCTGTGGCCTTGTTACCACAAACACTGTGTCTGTCATGTTTAAGGTAAGGGATTCCTCGTTACAAAGGGGCTTTTGGGGGTTGGTGGATGGTAGGCTTTAGCAGCTATAATATCCCCAAGTCAAGGGTCCAGGCTGTAAAATAGAAGAACACCGGAGCAGCCAGATACACTGACTCTAAGGCTGAGCCTCATACTTCTACCGAAGCTGCAGAGTTATAGGGGAACTGTAAAAATGAAAGTACTACAACCCCCAGTGTGGTCAGTCTGTGCCCCCCTAAGGGTCAGGGTTGGAGGAGGCACAGGTTGAAAAGACACACTACAATGGGAGTTGTAGTACTGTAGTTGTTAAAGAAAAAAAATATGTTTTCATCATGTTGCCCATAGCAACCAATCAGATTACTTCTTTCATTCTTGAGAAGACCTCTGAAAAATAAAAGAAGTGATCTGATTGGTTGCTAAGAGCAACTGGACAACATTTCCTCTCCACAGGTACATTTCCCCGATTGTCTTCATATTTAGGATGAGAATCTACTGACAAAGTGAGTAGCCAACCATTTCTGGGCATAAAACTCTGTAAGAGACAGCAGTCTGGGGGCGTCTGTGGTGGACATGAAGGAAGGGGGGGGTCCAGGGAAATTGAGATTTGACGTCTGCAGCGAGCGCTTCTCACTGAGCAACGGGTCTCATCCCAGGTATTGCAGGGGGACCCCCCACAATCAGCTACTTATCCCGTAACCCATGGATAGGGGATAAGTTAATTTTTGCCATAATTCTCCTTTAATTGGCCAGAACACACCCAAAATCGGTCCCAGACAAATATTGCTTCGTGTCCTGTCATTTCTCCCAGCTGTTCTTTTTCTACCTGCTTGTAAGGCATGCCTACACTCTCTAATTCCTTAAAGTGGTACTCCGCCCCTAGATATCTTATCCCCTACCTTAAGGATAGGACAAAAGATGACTGATCGCTGGGACCCCCACGATCTTCATGCAGCACCGGGCGTTCCAAGTAATATATTTAGAACTCTGGGTTCTCGTGGTGCCGGTCGTGACCTCACGCCACACCCTTTCCATTTATGTCTATGGGAGGTGGTGTGATGTCACAAGAAGGTGTGGCATGATGTCACGAATCCCACCACAGGAATCAGTGATCTAAACATACTATTTAGAATTTTGGTTGCTGCATGGAGATTGCTGGGGTCCCAGCAGCAGGATCCCATTGATCAGACATCTTATCCCCTATCCTTTACATAGGGGATAAGATATCTAGAGGCGTAGTACCCCTTTAAGGGACAGTTCATGTACCCAAAAGTTGATCCTTTGCAACTGTATGACCCCTAGCAAGTTCCCTGCATGAGTCCCATTCATCAGAAAAAGGCTTGTGCATGGAACTTGCTGGGTGTTCTACGTTTGCCTCATAAACTGCACCACCCAGCACCAGTTGCCTCTCTCCGCACCACATTATGCAGATCGTGCAGGAGAGCAGCTTTGGTCATCCATGTTTTGCTAACTCTATTTTCACACACAGAAATAAATTAATGAGTCGAGCAAGTCAAAGAACAGTTTAAAAAAAGAGGAACTTTATTTATTATTTATTAAAATGTTTGTGTAGGGGATTTTTTGTAACCTCCCATCACTCACAAAGAGCGTACAGTAACTAATACTCAGGACAGGAAAAACCTCCAGAGGGGAGGAAACCTGTAGGGAATCCATGGCTACTGTATGGCCCTTCCTCTGGGCATACTAAAGGAGGTTACCTCTATAATTTGGGCAAATGTTTCTGTGTATGTGCATGATTCCTAGGCCTGTGCCTTCATCCAACGTCTTGCTGTAGGTCCCGAAATGCTACTCCATGTCCTGGAAATAGTGCATCTAAGATAGGGGACAAAAAAGATAGATTATTTACATGTTTATCATAGAAATACACATGGAACTGCAATAAAGACCTTTTGGACAAAACAATGTAACACTTACCAGTCACAGTCATGTGCATGACTTTGCATTCCCGTGTCCCTACACAGTGTCCAGCACCGGCCCCTCACTGATGAACAGGACCAGTGTTATTTCTGGGGCTATGCCTTCATCCAACGTCTTGCTGTAGGTCCGGAAATGCTACTCCATGTCCTGGAGATAGTGCATCTAAGATAAGAAAAAAAAGATAAATTATTTACATGTTTATCATAGAAATACACATGGAACTGCACTAAAGATCTTTTGGACACAACAATGTAACACTTACCAGTCACAGTCATGTGTATGACTTTGCATTCCCGCGTCCCTACACAGTGTCCAGCACCGGCCCCTCACTGATGGAGAATGAACAGGAGCCGTGTTATTTCTGCTCAGTGCTTCTCTTTGGTGGACAATGGTTATGACATCACATGTGTGACACGCTGTTACCTCCTGGGAGTTCTATTTCAGTAGTGCTGCTCTCTGATTGGCTGAAAATCAAAAAAGCTTTCTAATATATTCTGTATGACTGTTATCTAAGGTTTTTGACAAATTTTATTAAAATGGCGCCACTCCCTGTGGGTGCGTTATATTTGTTTCTCCTAACCAGACATTCTGTATAAGTAATATCATTTGGTGGCCCCAACAGCCTCGGCCCATAGGTTTCTTACATAGATCAATGCTACTCCGGTAGGCTCAATGAGCAGCGCTGGCCGCGGGGACGTCTGACGAGTGACGTCCCTAACGTTGCGGTCTAGAACGAAGGATGTCACTAGTCATACGTCCCAGCAGCCATTGATTTAAAGTGGTCGTGGCTCCTGCTGCCAGTTCAAGATCAGACACCATGGCCCTAGATTGACATGCTGCAACACCGATCCCCTGTGGCTGCCCACCTGTTGCAAAACTACAACTCTCAGCCTTCGGCTGTCAGGGCATGCTGGGAGCAGGGGCGGATCCAGAGTCGAGTCTCGGGAGGGGCGCTATTAGAGTATTTTGTGTTGGCGGACAGAAGATTACGGAACTTACAATATTATTAAATGTATCATGCAGTCCTTACCTTGTTTAAGACTCTTAGGCCGTGCTCATATGTCAGAATAATAATCATATATACCAATTGCCACAGAATGGGAAAGTGCTAAGGCTCTATAGTGAGGAGAATACGCAGTGATATCAGTGACTACAGGTGACGTCTTATCATTGTGTATTCTCCTCACTATAGAGAAGACGTCACCTGTAATCACTGATATCATTGTGTATTCTCCTCACTATAGAGATCAGTGATTACAGGTGACGTCTTCTCTATAGTGAGGAGAATACACAATGATATCAGTGATTACAGGTGACGTCTTCTCTATAGTCTTTCCTTATCTAATTCAGATGGTACATACCGCCAGGATTTGTTCCAGCTAAATCTTCTCTCTGCAGAACTTGATGCCCAGACGTCTCCTCACTATGCCAATGCATTCTGATCCTCTATATGAAAACAATAATTATTATAATACTGCCAAACACTGTATTCTTTGAATATAATACTGGCACACACCCTCCTAATATAATTCTGACATACTGTACCCCCTGAATGTACAACACACTGTACCCTCTGAATATAATACCACCATACACTGTACCCTCTAAATATAATACTACCACACACTGTGCCCTCTAAATTTAATACTACCAAACACTGCACCCTCTGAATATAATACTATCACACGCTGCACCCTCTAAATATAATACTATCACACACTGTACCCACTGAATATAATACTAACACACACTGTGCCCTCTAAATCTAATACTACCACACAGTGCATTCTCTGAATATAACTTGCTGTGCTGTAACTACCCTCTGAGTAAAATACCGTAATGTATTGTGGCCCCTAAAAAACGTACCACCCCAGAAATTCCTCACAATATACACTATACTTCTGAAAGGCAAAACACCCTGTGCCTTCACATATAGTAATAATGCCCCATCTTGTGCCCCTACATATAATATGACCCGTCCTGTTCCCCCACATAATAATGCCCTCTGTGCTGTGCCCCTCACATAGAATGCTCCTGTCATGTGCCCCACACATTTAATGCCCCCATTCTTTGCCCCTCACATATAATGCATCCATCATGCGCCCCTCATATATAAAGCCCCCATCATGCGTCCCGCACATATAATGCCCTTATCATGTGCCCCTCACATATAATGCCCCCTGTGCTGTGCCCTTCCCATATGAAGCCCCATGTCCTGTCCACTCAGGGGGCATTATATGTGAGGGGCACAGCACAGGGGGCAATATATGTGAGGGGAACAGCACAGGGGGCAATATATGTGAGGGGAACAGCACAGGGGGCAATATATGTGAGGGGCACAGCACAGGGGGCATTATAAGTGTGGGGTACATAACAGGGGGCATTATATCATATAATGCCCCCCTGTGCTGTGCCCCACACATATAATGCCCCCTGTGCTGTGCCCCACACATATAATTTATATGTGTGGCACAGCACAAGGGGCATTATATGTGAGGGGCACAGCACAGGGGGCATTATATGTGAGGGGCACAGCACAGGGGGCATTATATGTGAGGGGCACAGCACAGGGGGGCATTATATGATATAATGCCCCCCTGTGCTGTGCCCCACACATATAATGCCCCCTGTGCTGTGTGCCCCACACATATAATTTATATGTGTGGCACAGCACAGGGGGCATTGGGTGAGGGGCACAGCACAGGGGGCATTATATGATATAATGCCCCCCTGTCCTGTGCCCCTCACATATAATGCCCCCTGTGCTGTGCCCCTCACATATAATGTCCCCTGTGTTGTGCCCCTCACATAATGCCCCCTGTGCTGTGCCACACAGATACATTATCTGTGTGGGGCACACAGCACAGGGGACATTATATGTGAAGGGCACAGGACAGGGGGCATTATATGTGAAGGGCACAGGACAGGGGGCCCCCCTGTCATGTGCTCTTCACATATAATGCCCCCTGTGCTTTGCCCTGCAGACCCTCATTAAATATTCCCTTTTCTCTGACCCCCCATCTCCTAACAGTGGAGCATATCCTCTTTCCATAATCCCCTGGACCCTGAGCATACCCTTACTTACAGTATGCAGGCCGCAGGAACGGGTCCTCCAGGCGCCGGCGCGATGATGTGACGTCATCGCGCCGGCCTTTAGTGGATCTCGTCCCCGCAGCTCACACGCTGTGTACTCACAGCGTGTGTGTAAGGTTAGTGCAGTGTTTCCCAACCTTTTTCGAGTCGGGGCACACCTCGGAAAAAAATGTTTTCGCGGGGCACCGCTACCGAGGTTGACGAGCAAAAAAAAAGAGGGAAAAAACGCACTGCACTATATCTATTTATCTGTCTCACTGTCACTCAGTACTTACTGCACTTGTCTCCTTGGAGGACCGGACTATAGTTAAAATAAAAATATATATATATATATATATATATATATATATGAACAAATTCCTATGCACACTGCATATATCTTATCTTGCATATATCTTATTTAGGTTGGCAGTATAGTCCCCACACATTAGGTTGGCAGTATAGTCCCCCCACATTAGGTTGGCAGTATAGTCTCCCCACATTAGGTTGGCAGTATAGTCCCCCCACATTAGGTTGGCAGTATAGTCCCCCCACATTAGGTTGGCAATATAGTCTCCCCACATTAGGTTGGCAGTATAGTCTCCCCACATTAGGTTGGCAGTATAGTCCCCCCACATTAGGCCCCGCATAGTCCCCCCACATTAGGCCCCCGCATAGTCCCCCCACATTAGGCCCCTGCATAGTCCCCCCACATTAGGCCCCGCATAGTCCCCCCACATTAGGCCCCGCATAGTCCCCCACATTAGGCCCCGCATAGTCCCCCCACTTTAGGCCCTGCATAGTTCCCCCACTTTAGGCCCCGCATAGTCCCCCCACATTAGGCTCGCATAGTCCCCCCACATTAGGTCCCGCATAGTCCCCCCACATTAGGCCTCGCATAGTCCCCTCACATTAGACCCCGCATAGTCCCCCCACATTAGGCCCCGTATAGTCCCCCCACATTAGGCCCCGTATAGTCCCCCCACATTAGGCCCCGTATAGTCCCCCCACATTAGGCCCAGTATAGTCCCCCCCACATTAGGCCCAGTATAGTCCCCCCCCACAATAGGCCCAGTATAGTCCCCCCACATTAGGCCCAGTATAGTCCCCCCACATTAGGCCCAGTAAAGTTCCCCCACATGAGGCCCAGTATAGTCCCCCCACATTAGGCCCAGTATAGTCCCCCCACATTAGGCACAGTATAGTCCCCCCACATTAGGCCCAGTATAGTCCCCCCACATTAGGCCCAGTATAGTCCCCCCACATTAGGCCCAGTATAGTCCCCCCACATTAGGCCCAGTTTAGTCCCCCCCACATTAGGCCCAGTATAGTCCCCCCACATTAGGCCCAGTATAGTCCCCCCACATTAGGCCCAGTATAGTCCCCCCACATTAGGCCCAGTATAGTCCCCCCACATTAGGTGCAGTTCCCCCACAAACATACAGCCTTCAGCCGTACAGTGTATTACGGAAGGCTGTATGCCTGTGTACTGCCCCACTTCGGTGTTCCGAGCACCACTCCTCCAGTCCGGCTATACAAGTAGGTCCCGGGACCGGAGGAGCGGTGCTCGTAACACCAAAGGTGACGCGCCGCTGGTAACACTTACCAAGTTGACAGCGCGCGTCCTCCTTGCTGCTCCGGTCCTCTGCGATTGTTGCTATGGGCGCACGCATGGGACGTCAGTGACGTCCCTGCGTGCGCTACCTCCCGGCGGTCCCCGCGTTTTTAAAGTAAACGCGGGGCCGCAGGGACTTAGAGGCATCCCTGTGTCCCAAAAGCAACTTTCGGGACACAGAGGTGTCCCGCGGCAAAAATACCCGGCGGGTGTTTTTTCCCACGGCACATTTTACACTAGTGTGCCGTGGCACAGTGGTTGAAAAACACTGGGTTAGTGAATGGTGGAGCCGGAAGTTACAGCTTCGGCTCTACCATGCTAGGGAGTTGGGGGGGCAGCAATCTCGGGGGGGGGGGGGGGGGGGGCAATTGCCCCGTTGTCCCCCCCTGGATCCGCCAGTGGCTGGGAGTTGTAGCTTTGCAATAGCTGGACAGACGTCTGTCGAAAGGTGGGGAAAGCACCAGAAATAAAGCAATGTGGGCTTTGAAAAACACCATTTATATGTTGTTTTTAATCACAGCCTAAGCCTAGGAACAAACACAATTCTTGTTTGATGTTTTTTTCTTTTTTTGCAAAAAAACAAACATCAAAATCTTCCCCCTCATGTCTTTTCTCAGCTATCTTTGTGTTATTTTTGCTAAAAGCACTGGGGCGGGGGGGGGGGGCGGGGGGGGGGGGGGGGAGGTGGAGGGGGTGTCTTAGAGATTTATCAAAACTAGGGAAGAGGGAAAGTGGACCAGTTGCCCATAGCAACCAAACAGGTAGTTTCTTTCATTTTTAAAAAGGCCTCTGAAAAGTGAAAGAAGCGATCTGATTGGTTGCTATGGGCAACTGTTCCACTTGACCTCTGCACAGGTTTACATACATCCGTCCCAATGTGTATTATTATTATTATCATCATCATCATCATCATCATCATCATTATTATTATTATTATTATTATTATTATAGGAAGTGTTTTTTCTTTAGTGTTTTTTTTCCCTCTGGCTTTTCTCATTACAAGTCATGTGATTCTTTGATCATTTGACTGAAGGATTTCTATAAAAAAAAAATAGTGAGAAAATACCCCCCCAAAAATAAAAATAAAACATGCTCTCGGCATCCCACAGATTTGATAGCCTAAAAACACCATAAAAGGATGAAGAAACCCCCATTAGTGTCTGGTGTTTCATATTACCCTATTGATTCCAACCTAACATGTGCCCGCAGCGAGCATGGTGTTTTTTTATGACAAACACGCCAAGTGTAATCCCAGCTGAAATGAATGTTTTCACAATAGGTGTGAACAGGCTGCAGGCTGTGCTAGATATATTTGCATAGTTGCGGCATACAGCACGTGCAGCATTTATGTGGCGGCTTTCCGCTGGCATATATGGCTTTCTGTGCTGGTGAATGCAGCGGGCACTTACTGGTGTTTTTTTCCTAGCTGCACAGTTTTGCACCACAACCACTCCGGTTGGGACCAGGCTGACCGATCTAATGACCAAGATGCCGTAGTGAACGGCTTTCTTTCTGTGAAAGTTCTGGCGAACTACAATGCTCAGAAGAGGAGGAGCGCCATTGAGCTTTTGGAAAGAGAATTAGTTTGGAATGGTCAGGGCCATGTGCGTTTACAAAGCCCCCCGTGGTGCCAGAACAGTGGACTCCCCCACATGTGACCCCATTTTGGAAACTACACCCCTCACAGAATTTAATAAGGGGTGCAGTGAGTAATTACACCCCACAGCTCTTTGGAACAGTGGGCTGTGCAAATGAAAAATTTAATTTTTCATTTTTACGGACCACTGTTCCAAAAATCTGTCAGACACCTGTGGGGCGTAAATTCTCAATGTACCCCTTATTACATTACGTGAGGGGTGTAGTTTCCAAAATGGGGTCACATGTGTCGGGGGTCCATTGTTCTGGCACTATGGGGGCTTTGTAAACACATGTGGCCTTCAATTCCGGACAAATTTTCTCTACAAATTCCCAATGGCGCTCCTTCTCTTCTGAGCATTGTAGTTCACCCGCAGAGCACTTTAAATTCACATATGGGGAGAAGAGATGGGGTTACAAATTTTGGGGGGCTTTTTTCCTATTTTCCCTTGTGAAAATGAAAATTTTAGGGTAACACCAGCATTTTAGTGAAAAAAATTTTATTTTTTCATTTTCCCATCCAACTTTAAAGAAAATTCGTCAAACACCTGTGAGGTGTTCAGGCTCATTATACCCCTTGTCACGTTCGGTGAGTGGTGTAGTTTCCAAAATAGGGTCACATGTGGGTATTTATTTTTTTGCGTTTGTCAGAACCGCTGTACAATCAGCCACCCCTGTGCAAATCACTAATTTAGGCCTCAAATGTACATGGTGCGCTCTCATTCCTGAGCCTTGTTGTGAGCCCGAAGAGCATTTTTTGCTCACATCTGGGGTATTTCCGTACTTAGGAGAAATTGCGTTACAAATTTTGGGGGTGTTTTTTTCCTTTTACCGCTTGTGGAAATAAAAAGTATCGGGCAACACCAGCATGTTAGTGTAAATTTTTTTTTTTTTTTTTTACACTAACAGGCTGGTGTAGCCCCCAACTTTTCCTTTTCACAAGCGGTAAAAGGAAAGAAAGACCACCAAAATTTGTAGTGCAATTTCTCCCGAGTACGGAGATACCCCATATGTGGCCCTCAACTGTTTCCTTGAAATACGACAGGGCTCCGAAGTGAGAGAGCGCCTTGCGCATTTGAGGACTAAATTAGGGATTGCACAGGGGTGGACATAGGGGTATTTTTACGCCAGTGATTCCCAAACAGGGTGCCTCCAGATGTTACTAAACTCTCAGCATGCCTGGACAGTTAGTGGCTGTCCAGAAATGCTGGGAGTTGTTGTTTTGCAACAGCTGGAGGCTCCGTTTTGGAAACCCTGCCGTACAAGACGTTTTAAATTTTTTATTTGGGGGACGGGACAGTGTAAGGGGGTGTACATTTAGTGTTTTACCCTTTATTATGTGTTAGTGTAGTGTAGTGTTTTTAGGGTACATTCACACTGGCGTGCTACGGTGAATTTCCCGCTAGGAGTTTGCGCTGCGGCAAAAAATTTGCCGCAGCACAAACTTGAACCAGGAAATTTACTGTAAACCTGTCTGTGTGAATGTACCCTGTACATTCACATGGGGGGGCAAACCTCCAGCTGTTTCAAAACTACAACTCCCAGCATGTACTGACAGACCGTACATGCTGGTAGTTGTACTTTTGCAACAGCTGGAGGCACACTGGTTGGAAAACCTTCAGTTAGGTTCTGTTACCTAACTCAGTATTTTCCAACCAGTGTGCCTCCAGCTGTTGCAAAACTACAATTCCCAGCATGTACTAATCACCGAAGGGCATGCTGGGAGATGTAGTTATGCAACAGCTGGAGGTACCCAACTACAATTCCCAGCATGCCGAGACAGCTGTTTGTTTTCTGGGCATGCTGGGGATTGCAGTTTTGCAACATCTGGAGAGCTACAGTTTTTTGACCACTGCACAGTGATCTCCAAACTGTGGACCTCCAGATGTTGCAAAACTACAACTCCCAGCATGCCCAGACAACAAACAGCTATAAGGGCATGCTAGGAGTTGTAGTTTTGCAAGATCTGGAGGGATATAGTTTAGAGACCACTGTATAGTGGTCTCAAACTGCAGCCCTCCAGCTGTTGCAAAACTACATATTCCAGCATGCCCAAACAGCTGTCTGGGCATGCTGGGAGTTGCAATTTTGCAACATCTGGAGGGCTACAGTTAGAGACCATAGTCTCAGACTGTAGCCCTTCAGATCAACTTATCGGCTTCTGTAGGATCCCGGGAGCCGTCCTCTTCAGAAGCACATGACGCCGCCCGCCGATCAACGTCGCCGCAGCCTCCGGACGGGTAAGTGGACGTCCGCGCCCGGTCCCCTTCGGTTCCTCGTTCTGCCCCGCCTATTGTGGGTGGGCAGGAGGGGGAAAACGAAAGTTGACCCCCCGCCCCCGGTCTGCTATTGGTCGTCGCCTCTGACGATCAATAGCAGACCAATAGCAAGGATAGGAGGGGTGGCAACCCTGCCACCTCACTCCTATGCCTACAGGGGGATCGTGGGTGTCTTAAACAACCGCAATCCCCCTTCTTTTCCGGGTCACCGGGTCACAATAGACCCGTATGACCCGGAATCGGCGCAAATCGAAAGTGTGAATTCACTTGCGATTTGCGCCGATCATCGATGGGGGGGGGGGTCTGATGACCCCCCTGGGCATTTGCGAGGAGTGCCTGCTGATTGATATCAGCAGTCACCCCGACCCGGTCCCCGCCCGGCGCGCGGCGGGGACTGAAATTCCCACGGGCGTATGGATACGCCCTGGGACCTTAAGTACCAGGACATCAAAGCGTATCCCTATGCCCTAGGTCCTTAAGTGGTTAAACACTAACCTTGAGGTTGGGGAAATTTGCCAGATTTGTAAATTATTTCTATTTAAAAATCTTAATCCTTCCAATACTTATCAGATGCTGTATTCTACAGAGGAAGTTATTTTCTTTTTGGATTTCTTTCCAGTCTGACCACAGTGCTCTCTGCTGACACTCTTTTTATTAGAAAAATACAAAACTTATCAAATACAAAACACAAAGCAAGCTTAACCAGCTATAACATAAATAAGAAATACTCTAGAACCAAAAACAAAACCTCATAAACAAAACCCTGCCTAACCGGCCAGCCCAGCTTTACTAAGATACTAAAATACTAAGATATTAACCCCTTCCCGCAGAATGTCATATATAAACGCTGGGTTGTGCAGTGCGTTCGCGCATCCCGACGTTTATAAATGACATTCAGTTAACCCGGTAATGCGCAGCATCGCACGGGTTAACTGGCAGAAGTCACGCTGTTTCCAGCAGGGGACAACTTCTGCTTCACCCCCAGGACCATCCATTGATGGTCCTGGTCAACGATCACTGTGATTGGTCCCTGTGGACCAATCACAGTGATCTAGGGTGAAAGTTCAGATCCCTCGCGGCATAGGTGGGGGAACACGCGGGGACCGGCGGCCTTATCCGAACCAGCGGCGGGACCGAGGAGCAGCGCGGTACCGGCCACGTGGACGAGCAGCGACGGGATCGGCAGGTAAGTACATGGTCCTCAGAAGCAGCAGTGAAGATCTTCACTGCTGCTTCTAGGAGTCTGAAAACTACAACTCCCAGCATGCCTAGACAGCCTTTGGCTGTCTGGGCATGCTGGGAGTTGTAGTTTTGCAACATCTGGAGGGCCCCAGTTTGGAGACCATTGTATAATGGTCTCCAATCTGTGCTCTTCCAGCTGTTGCAAAACTACAACTCCAGCATGCACTGACTGTCCAGGCATGCTGGGAGTTTTAGTTCAGCAACATCTGGCCCTTCAGATGTTGCCGATCTACAACTCCCAGCATGTCCTTCAGCTGTCTGGGCATGCTGGGAGTTGTAGTTTTGCAACAACTGGAGACACACTGGTTGGGAAACATTGTATGTTTCTAACTCAGTGTTTCCTAACCTGTGTGCCTCCAGCTGTTGCAAAACTATAACTCACAGCATGCAGTATGCAACAGACCATGCATGCTGGGAGTTGTGGTTTTGCAACAGCTGGTGCACCCCCCCCCCCCCCCCCCCCTGTGAATGTACAGGGTACATTCACATGGGCGAGGCTTTTACAGTGGGTTTCTCGCTGCAAGTTTGAGATGCAGCAAATTTTGCGCTGGGAAACTCGCTGTAATCCCCCGCCCATGTGACTGTACCCTAAAAACACTACACTACACCAACACAAAATAAAATATAAAGTTAAAAACACCACATATACACATACCCCTACACAGCCCCCCTTCCCCAACAAGAACGTCCGGTACACCCCTGTTTCCAAAACAGAGCCTCCAGCTGTTGGAAAACAACAACTCCCAGTATTGCAGGACAGCCGTTGACTGTCCACGCATGCTGGGAGTTTTGCAACAGCTGGAGGCACCCTGTTTGGGAATCACTGGCGTAGAATACCCCTATGTCCACCCCTATGCAAATCCCTAATTTAGGCCTCAAATGCACATGGCGCTCTCACTTTGGAGCCCTGTCGTATTTCAAGGCAACAGTTTGGGGTCACATTTGGGGTATCGCCGTACTCGGGAGAAATTGCGTTACAAGGTTTGGGGGGTATTTTCTTCTTTAACCCTTCATGAAAAGGAAATGTTGGGGTCTACACCAGAATGTTAGTGTAAAAAAATTTAATTTTTCACAAGAGTTAAAAGGGAAAAAAGCCCCCCAAAATTTGTAACGCAATTTCTCCTGACTACGGAGATACTCCATATGTGGGCGCAAAGTGCTCTGGGGGCGCACAACAAGGCCCAGAAGGGAGAGCGCACCATGTACATTTGAGGTGATTTGCACAGGGGTGGCTGATTGTTACAGCGGTTTTGACAAACGCAAAAAAAACAAAACCCCACATGTGACCCCATTTCGGAAACGACACCCCTCAGGGAATGTAATGAGGGGTGCAGTGAGAATTTACCCCCCACAGGTGTCTGACGGATCTTTGGAACAGTGGTCCGTGAAAATGAAAACTTGTACAGCCCACTGTTTCAAAGATCTGTCAGACACCAGTGGGGGGCTAATGCTCACTGTACCCCTTGTTACGTTCCTCAAGGGGTCTAGTTTCTAAAATGGTATGCCATGTGTTTTTTTTTGCTGTCCTGGCACCATAGGGGCTTCCTAAATGCGACATGCTCCCCGAGCAAAATTTGCTCTCAAAAAGCCAAATATGACTCCTTCTCTTCTGAGCATTGTAGTTCGCCCGTAGTGTACTTCAGGTCAACTTATCGGGTACCTCCATACTCAGAAGAGAAGGGTTTACAAATATTGGGGGGTATTTCCTGCTATTAACCCTTGGGAAAATGTGAAATTTGGGGGGAAGCACACATTTTAGTGAAAAATATATATATTTTTTTACATATGCAAAAGTCGCGAAACACCTGTGGGGTATTAAGGCTCACTTTATTCCTTATTACGTTCCTCAAGGGGTCTAGTTTCCAAAATGGTATGCCATGTGAGGGTTTTTTGCTGGCGCCATAGGGGCTTCCTAAATGCAACATGCCCCCTAAAAACCATTTGAGAAAAACATACTCTCCAAAATCCCCTTGTCGCTCTTTCCCTTCTGAGCCCTCTACTGCGCCCGCCGAACACTTTACATAGACATATGAGGTATGTGCTTACTCAAAAGAAATTGGGCTACAAATATAAGTATACATTTTCTCCTTTTACCCCTTGTAAAAATTCAAAAATTGGGTCTACAAGAACATGCGAGTGTAAAAAATGAAGATTGGGAATTTTCTCCTTCACTTTGCTTCTATTCCTGTGAAACACCTAAAGGGTTAAAATGATGACTGAATGTCATTTTGAATACTTTGGGGGGTGCAGTTTTATAATGGGGTCTTTTGTGGGGTATTTCTAATATGAAGACCCTTCAAATCCACTTCAAACCTGAACTGGTCCCTGAAAAATAGTGAGTTTGAAAATTTTGGGAAAAATTGGAAAATTGTTGCTGAACTTTGAAGCCCTCTGGTGTCTTCCAAAAGTAAAAACTCATCACTTCTATGATGCAAACATAAAGTAGAGATATTGTATATGGGAATAAAAAATGTTTTTATTTGTAATATACATTTTCCTTACAAGCAGAGAGCTTCAAAGTTAGAAAAATGCTAAATTTTCTAATTTTTCATCAAATTTTAGGATTTTTCACAAGGAAAGGATGCAAGTTACCACAAAATTTACCACCATGTTAAAGTAGAATATGTCACGAAAAAACACTCCCGGAATCAGAATGATAACTAAAAGCATTCCAGAGTTATTAATGTTTAAAGTGACAGTGGTCAGATGTGCAAAAAACGCTCTGGTCCTTAAGGCCAAAATGGGCTTGGTCCTGAAGGGGTTAAAATATGCCCAAAATATCTAATCAAACACTCACACGCTTACCGAAAATGAACATAAGAAAAATAAATAAATAAATAAAATAGCACAACTTGGCTTGTCAAAATATAAACATAAAAGTTATCATTACCCGACTATAACTCAAAACCATCCATACTTGGGAACACGCAACAAGAAAACTAAACAGAAAAGTAGCAAGCACACCTAAAAAAAAAAAAATGAATAAAATAAAAAATAATTATTGTATGTTTTTTTACATTTTATTTTTTTATATATTTTTTAATTTATTTTTTACATTTTTTATATTTTTTTAATCTATATATATTTTTTTTTCTCATATATTAAAATAAATAAATAAATAAAAAAAATTACAAAAAAATAATTTATATTGTAATAATAATAATAATAATACAAATAATAAAAATAATCATATCACACATACATTCACTTACAAAACGTCCAAATTAACTGTATCCTCTATCCGGGACTAATGAAAATACCAAAGAAAACATAAAACAGACCAAATAACTGAAATAAACAAAATAAACCACATATCAACACAACAACTGGTCCGGCTACCATAACGCTATAACATGAAACAATATGAAACAATATAGATATAACACAATATAGGTACAAAATTACTAAATTTACTATATAAATAAAATATAATATAAACAAAATATATGCACTACAGAAAACACCTACAAAATCAATAGAAAACCATAGGAAAAAACCCTACACTAAAACTTTACCCTCACCCACACCACCCCTCCTGTTCATGGGTCAGAGTCCATACCGTTCTTACAGTTCACAAAGTCCAGTCCTTAACTGACCCATGTCAGGTCCCCCAAAGATGAACACCACCACCCACAAGCACACCCTCCCCACCTAGCACTCCTCCCAACCAACTTATACACAAACTTATACACACTGAATCACAACCCACTTTAGGCCCAAGTTTGGTCGCCTGTAAGCCCTTCATACCATATCAGCTTAAAAACAAAACAAAAAGCTAGCGTGCACATGCATTAGCCCTCCACCAGGAAGAAGGATGGCAGACTTGATAATTTTACACTCTTTCCCTAACTCCCCCTACAATTCTCCCTAATCCTATCCCTCCATTCAAACTAACCCTGTTCTCATCCTATCTCTATCCCTATAACACTGTCCCTAACCAAAATAAAGGTACTCTACCTAAAAGGTCTAGTACCAAGGGCACATCAAAAGAAAACCCTCTCCATAGGAGAGAAGCCCTACTGTTACCAAGACTGCCATACTCCAAAGACCTGATCTTCCCGAGGTCACCGGTGATGTTCCTACAGACCTCCACCTCGGAGAGGATTTTCTGTTGGGTCGACACTAAACACCGTGCATTCCACGTGTAGTACCTAATTACTAAACTAACTAAGAATAAAGTGCCCCGATCTCGGCCACCCAGGGTCCTGAATGCCCCACAAGCCCACTCCGGATAGGTAAGGCCGGCAAGTTGACTCCAGCCGATGGAAGCACCCACCCTGTTGTAAACCCCTACATTAAAGGGACAATGAAGCAGGAAATGGTCCATGCTTTCCAGCGTGTCCCCACACTCTTCTCGGGGACATCCCCGGTCATCAGAGTTCCTACACTTCAAATTGTCCCTCACATATAGCTTCCCCTGAAAGCAGCGCCAGGCCAAGTCCCAAAACTTCTGGGGGATCCTTTTCATGTTTAAAAAGTACAACCCCACCCTCAGATCCCGACCTGGGCAGTCCCTGAGCGCCAAAGGCTTCTGAAAGTGGGTCAACAGAACCCGTTTGTCAAGGAACTGCCTTGACTGGGTCCTGATCTCCCACACTCCCAGACCCCACCGACGTATTGCCTTCAGAGTCGGGGTAGCGTAAGCCGGAAGATATCCATGGGGTGTACGGAGGTCCTTCACTTGCCCTCCTGTCTTCCATTCCTGGAAGAAAGGCCGAAACCATTCCCTGCAGGAGAGTACCCACGGAAAAGCCTTCTCTGACCAGAGGTTTGAGATGTTAGCTTTCAAGAAGGTGTTGGTTAATAGTGTTGCTCACGAATATTCGCAATTCGAATATTATTCGCGAATATCGCATATTCGCGAATTCGCGAATTTCGCGAATATAGCGCTATATATTCGTAATTACGAATATTCGTTTTTTTTTTTTTTTTTTTTTTTTTTTTTTCACAGTACACATCACAGTGATCATCCCTCTCTGCTTCCAGCTTGTGTGGTGTAAAGAAGGCTCTAATACTACTGTGTGAGACTGTCGTGCGAAATTCGCATATGCGAAAATTAGCATATGCGAAAATTAGCACATGCGAATTTTCACATATGCGAATTTTCGCGTATGTTAATTTTGTATATGCTAATATGCACATATGATAGTTTTCGCATACGCGAATGTTCGCATATGCGAAAATAAAACGGGAATATAACGAATATGCGAATATTCGCGAATATATGACGAATATTCGTCCATATATTCGCGAATATTCGCGAATTCGAATATGGCCTATGCCGCTCAACACTATTGGTTAAGAACACCACAGGGTTTACCATAGATAAACCCCCTAGTCTCCTCGTGCGGTACGTAACCTCCCTCTTGACTAGGTTCATCCTGTTTCCCCATAACAGTTGGAAAAACAGGCTGTAAATTCTAATGTAGTAAGATTCTGGCAAGATACATACGCTGCAGATAGATAAACAAGGGGAGCAGGTACGATTTGATCAGGTGTACCCTTTTCCTGAGGGTCATAGACCAACCCTTCCATTGGTCCACCTTCTGAGCGGCATCCTGGAGCTTACCATCCCAGTTTTTGGTGGGATAATCATCCTGGCCGAATATGATGCCCAAAACTTTTGCTGACTCTTGGGGCCCGGGAAGAGTGTCCGGGAGATCAAACGTGGGATCTCCCCCTCCCAGCCAGAGACTCTCACACTTATCCCGGTTGATCTTAGACCCAGATGCCTCCGAGTAGCGGTCCACTTCCGACATCACCACATCGACCTCCTCTCGCGAGGAGACAAAAATAGTGACATCGTCAGCGTACGCCACCACTCTCTGGGCGACATCCAGCTCCGCCAGACTCATCCTGACTCCCGCCAATGGCCCACAATCTACCCTCCGGACGAAGGGACCGATCGCAAACACGTATAAAAGCAGGCTCAAAGGACAACCCTGACGGACTCCGGACCCCACCTCAAAACAGCGGCCAGACCAACCGTTCACCAGTGGGAAACTCTGTGCCCCTGCATACAAGATCTTAAGTCAATTAACAAAAGTACTCGGTAAGCCATATCTCAGGAGGAAGGACCAGAGGTACTCGTGGTTCACCCGATCAAATGCCTTGGCCTGATCCAGGGACAGCAAGTACCCCTTCCAGAAACCCGCACTACTCCGCTCCACTGCCTCCCTGACACTAAGGACCGCACTTAAGGTGCTTCGGCCTGGAACAGAGCAGTGCTGAGCCCCCGAAAGGAGCCGGGGTGCAAACTTCACCAGCCGATTAAACAGTATCTTAGCCAGAAGCTTCCTGTCCGTATTTAGAAGAGCTATCGGCCTCCAATTCTCAATACGGCTGGGATCTTTACCCTTTGACAGAAGAATCAGGGCTGAACTCCTCATTGAATTCGGCAGAGTGCCCGAGGAGAGACACTCATTGAATACCTCAGTCAAGAGGGGAGCTAAAGACTCCTTAAAGGTCCTGTACCACTCGGATGTTAAGCCATCCGGACCTGGCGACTTCTTAGGGGCGAGCCCCTCGATCGCCAGTCTCACTTCCTCTTCCCTGATTTCTTCTGCCAAAACATCAAGAGAGGGGTCTACCCCTGGCTCAGGAATGGTTTCAGCCAGGAAAGCCGACATCTTGTCTTGATCTAGATCCTTCCTTCCCAAGAGGTGCGAGTAGAAGGATCTGACGACCTCCAAGATCCCTGATCTGGACCGATTCAGAGATCCTGTACTATCAATCAGTCCTGAAATGACTTTACTACTCACTGACATCTTACAGTTTGTGTAAGGGTCGGGCGAGCGGTACTTCCCGAAATCCCTCTCAAAAACCAAAGATGCGTGCCTATCGTACTGACACCCCATCAGCAAGGATTTCACTCTGGAGATATCCTCACGGCTACCTCCAGTCGAGACAAGAAGCTCGAGTTTCCTCCTCAGACCCTGATACAGGCGATACCTGTTCAGGGACCTGAGGCTCGAGAGCTGGCGGAAGAACCCCGCAACCCGCTTCTTTAATATCTCCCACCACTCTGACTTACTACTACATAGGCCCAGTAAAGGTACCTGACTCTGAAGAAAATCCTCAAATAACTGTCTTATCTCCGCTTCCTCCAGGAGGGACGAATTCAACTTCCAATAACCTTTTCCCATACGGGGGGTCTCTGAAACATTCAGGGAAAATAAAATCATACAGTGGTCGGAGAACTCCTCCTCAACCACAGACACTGCGGAAGATACGGCTTCCTCCTTTAAATAAAACCTATCTATCCTAGACCTGCGACTACCTTGATGATAGGTGAAACCCGTGTGGCCTGAGGGGCTCCGGATGTGGGCGTCCTCTAGGCGAGCTTCTCTAGCTATGCTAATCAGTGCCACACTATCGCAAGTCAGCGGACCATTGGAGCCTCTCCTATCTTGGGACCTCGTGACATTATTGAAGTCCCCTCCAAAGATCACTTGCCAACTCATAAAAAGAAAGGGCTTAATCCTCATAAAGAGATCTTTACGGCCCCGCTTAGTTTGCGGGGCGTAGATGTTAATGAGCCGAAGCTCTGGTCCCTTCATGAAGACATCTAAGATCAGGCACCTCCCCATTTCTAACTCAATAACCCGTCTGCATTCAACAGGAGCAGTAAAAAGGACCGCCACCCCACTATACGGCTCAGCCGCAAGAGACCAGAGAGAGGGACTGCGCCTCCACTCTCTTCTGGCTTTTACCAGGGAGGCTAGATCTGACAACCTGGTCTCTTGTAAAAAGAAAATGTCGGCTTCAACACGGCCGAGAAAATGAAAGGCTGCGAATCTAGCCGTATCTGATTTTATGCTGGCACAGTTAATGGATGCCAACGTCAGTGGGGTGAGTGCCACCATCCTGAGTGATTGAGTTAGATGGCCTCAACCCTTAAACCTTCTTCCTCTCCTTCCCTCCACACCCATCTGAATTGGAGGAAGACCCTTTGCCTCCTTTTAAACTCAGGGATATATCCATCCCAGGATCTTTACCTCCAGCATCTGGTGTTACCTCAGCCCCTGAGGAAACTGCCCCAGAGGAAGGAGGCTCCGCACCTCCTGGAGGCCGCACTGCCTCTGGACCCTCGAGAAGAGGAGGGGAGATGGTATCCATAAGGGCCTCATATCGATTTGAAAGTACGATCAGAGGGTCAGAGACTGAGTTGTTCCTTCTATGGTCTGAGGCTACAACTGAAGAGGAGGACGGCGCTGCCTTACTCTTATCCTTCTTCTTCCTCCTCTTCTTCTTTTCCTGGCCACCATTTACTGTCTGCCCCTCCTTCTCCTGCTCATCCACAGTTTCGGATTCAGAGGCATGACTGGAGGAAGGAGCATCTTGACCTTCTTCCCTACGCAGTCTCACTATCTCCTCATCCAGTTCGGCCCCACCCAAAGCCTCAGAGTTATTCTGACCTCCTTCTGAGCCAGTGTCTGGAGTGGGACCCCGAGCCACCTCTGGCACCTGGGCATTCTCAAGGGCCCTCTCCAACCTGCGCTTCTCCTCTCGCCTCCGCATAGAGGGGGTCTTATGTTTTTCCTTCACTGGCTTTGGTGCCCCCTCTCCTCCACTAGTCCCCTCCCCCGCTGGGGCAACCGTTAGGCTCTCCCCAGCCGGGGCGGTCACAGTGTTGGAGAACGAGCGTGGACACCGGCTGAACGGGTGACCTAGGTCACCACACAAGTTACACCGAATCTGCCCACAGGTGGCCGCCAGAGGACCCACCCCACAGCAGAGAGCGCATATCTGCTGAGTGCAATTGGCACTAAAGTGGTTTGGGTCACCACACCTGTGACACAGCCTCGGCTGCCCCTGGTAGAAGATCTGAATCCTGTCGCGTCCCAGAAAGGCGGCCGAAGGGATGTGGGTGACCGTGTTCCCTGAACGCCTGAGACGAACGGAAAACGTCCAGGCCCCAGACCATATATTGTGCTCGTCAAAGTTCTTCCGGGGGACGTCCGTCACCTCCCCGTACCTGCCCAGCAAGGTCATAATGTCATAACAAGAAAGTGACTCGTTACGGGTCAAAACGGTCACTTTCTTTACCATACTCTGGCGAGATACCGCTTTTACAGCGAAATCTCGCCATCCGGGCTCGTTTTTCATCAGCTCATAATTAGACCAAAAGAGATCTAGTCCTTCCGGCCTAACAAAGCTGGCGTCAAACTCGGAGGAGCCGAAGGGGTGAATCAGGTCAAAGATGTCCCCAGCCCTGAAACCCATCTGGAAAAGAAGCTCCACCACCACCACGCATCTTCGCCTTTCCAGACCAAACGGGCCACATTCCTGCGACCTACCTCCTGCCCGGGTGTCTGGAGGGACCATACGGCCTACCCATTCCTCTCTCGGAACGCTCCCAGACCATGTCTCTCCACCCAAAAAGACAGGTCCATCTACTTTCCCTCTACCTGGAGCGTCCTTTCTCCTCTCTTTAGTGCCTCCAGGAGGCGCCATTGCAACTGACCTTCACCAGATGCAGGAGGTAAAGATCCTACTGAACCCCCAGCCTACACACTTGCATAACTCCTGATGACCGGGGGGGCAGCTGGACCAGACACCGTCCCTACATCCCCGCCTAGGCCACCTGTACTGCCACAAAAGCCACTCTTATTCCTACCATCCACACCACTACTACTACTCTCATTCACACCACTACTCCTCCCATCTGCACCACTACCACTCCTCTCATTCACACCACTACCACCCCTCCTCTTCACTCCACTATCACCACTTTTATTCACTTCACTGCCACTCCTCCCAATCACTCCACTACCACTCCTCCCATCTGAACCACTACCACTCCTCTCATTCACTCCACTATCACCACTCTCATTCACACCACTACCACTCCTCCCATACACAACACTACCACTCCTCCCATCTACACCACTACCACTGCTCCCATTTACACCACTACCACTCCTCCCATCTGCACCACTACCACTCCTCCCATCTGCACCACTACCACTCCTCCCATCTGCACCACTACCACTCCTCCCATTTGCACCACTACCACTGCCACATACACCCCTCTCATCCACAGCACTACCACTCCCATCTTTCAAACACCTTGTATTAACATTGCTTTTATTAACAGTATTTTTGGGATCAGCAGCTGCTTCACCCACTACCTCTGGGCTGGCCTAAACATGCTTTAGCTTGGCCTTTTTGTACATTCTCAGGTCACCGGCGGCTGCCATTGTCGGCGACGCTGACTCCTCCTCCATTCGAGATGTTACCGCCGACATCACTTCCCGAAGCTGAGGCTGCCCCTCTGGACGCAACTTCACCCCTCCTCGTGCCACTGATGTGCAGGGACTCCCCTCTCTCACAGGGGAGATCCCTGCAGTGTCCACGCCACACACTGTGCCCAACCTCACGGGCTCAGCAGCAGGTTCTGACACCTGGACGCTCCCCCCCCTCTCAGGGGAGTGCCCTGCAGCACCGACACTACTAGCAGCGCCCAGGGGACCGCCCCCCGAGCAGAAGATCTCACCACACACCTCAGGCGCCTGGACACTCCCCCCCCTCTCAGGGAAGTGCCCCGCAGGGCTAGTAACATTGCCCACAATACTCGGGGAACCGCTCCCCTTGCAAACTGCCACATAACTATTGCCCACCATTAGCCCGTCCTGCTCTTCCCTACCAGCAGGACGCGTGGCTGTAGCACCCGCGGCCATGTTGGATGCAGCACTGTACCCCCCGTGCTGGTCCCGTTCCACAGCAGAAGTGGGATCTGGCAGGGTGGGAGGCCCAGCAGCCTGAATCAACTTTTCAGGTGGCCCAGACTGCTGGATTGGAGAGAAAACAAACTTTATCTGCTCCTCAGCCTTTTTCTTCTTCTTCTTTTTTCCCCTCTTCCTCCCCTCAGGGCCCAGGTCCTGGCCAAAACTGCAATTTTCCAGACGGGTGGGTGACTCCCGCATCACTATGGCCCGCAGGAGCCCCCCACAGACCAGTCCACTGTCACCGCCATCACTACTGTCACTTTCCTCAGAGGTGGCTGGTAAGGCGACTTGGGCAGGGTTGATGTAATCTGCACTCGGGGTGACAGAGGTCTTAGGGGTATACGGAGTATCACACACATCCCCCTCACTCTCATCACCCTCACTGCTGCCATCTCCCTCACCACCTTCCTCCATCTTCTCCTCCGTGTCACACAAGCACTCTTCCTCCCCCTTACTATCCTCTTCCTCCTTCACAGGGGTACGCATGGTTTTATAGCGGTTTTCATTCTTAAATTTTTCTTTAAACATGCCTGCACCCTCTACAATCAGCATTTGGGCTCTCACCACCTCCTGCTCCTCTGCCTTCAGCTGACACACCCTGGCAGCGAACCTTGCCCTCATGGCCTTGGCAGAGTTATCTGTTTGGTAGCGAGCAAACTTCAGGTCTTCCCTTATGATTTTCAGCTTTTTTCCCAGCTACTCATATTCTACTAGATTTGCCTGCATGCGGGAACCGAAAGTAGCTAGCGACTCCCTGGGACCCTTCACCCCCCATTGCTGGGGTTCCATAGTATCAGACACAGTCCCCAAAGACATAACCATAAGCTTCTTACTGGACGCCTTGCGGTTTCCAGCGACGGACGGGGGAGTGGGCTCCACATTACTGCGGAGCCTGCTGGATCTTCTCACCCTGTCCTGGGAATCGGCCGTAGTTCTCTCACTCCCATCCCCCGCCGTCCTAGTTCGAGGGGTGGAAGTCTGGGGCTCCATAGATGGAGGCTCTCCCAAGGAAGCTGCCACCCTCCTGGGGAAAAGGCTGTAGGAAACACTGCTTCAATCCTCTCTCTCTGGAAAACTCTGGAAGTCAGACACACCCAACAGCTGCTGTGTTCCACAGGAAGTGCTCTCTGCTGACACTCTTTTTTATTATAAAAGTACAAAACTTATACAAAAACACAAGACAAGCTTAACCAGCTATAACATAAATAACAAATATACTGGTACCAAAGAACTAAAACAAAACCCTGCCTAACCGGCCAGCCCAGCTTTACAAAAACCTAAAATATGTCAACCCACCTAACCGAACCAAACAACACACTCACACGCATACCAAAAATGAACATAAAAATAGCACTTGGCTTATAAAAATATGAAAATAAAATTTAGCACTACCTGGCTACAACTCAAAACCATCCATATTCGGGAAACAAAACAAGAAAAATAAATAAATAAATAAAATAAAAAATTAATTTTTTTAAAATAAGTAAATAAAAATTAATAAAATAAAAAAATGAACAAAATAAGCTCAAATAAACAACGTAACAACATAATAAACTCAAATAAACCACGTAACATAATAACTGGTCCGACTGCCATAACTACTGTAATTCTGCAATGTGATTTTTTTTTTTATTATAATATATATATATATATATATATATATATATATATATATATATACACACACACATAAACAATATACATACGAAATCACATGAACATAATAATATAGTATTTAACTAAAAAAAAAAATATATATACACTACAGAAAACCTAAAAAAACAATAGAAAACCCTACCATAATCCCTACACTAAAACTGTACCCTCTCCCACACCACCCCTCCTGCACATGGGTCAGAGTCCATACCGTTCGTACACAATGTCCTGTCCATAACTGACCCATGTCAGGTCCCCAAAAGAAAAGCAAAACACCACCACCCACAAAAAAAAAAAAAAACACCCTCCCCACCTAGCACTCCTCCCAACCAACTTACACACAAACTTATACATATATACACACTGAACCAAAGCTACCTTAGGCCCAAGTTTGGTCGCCTGTAAGCCCTTCATACCATATCAGCTTAAATCAAAACAAAAAGCTAGCGTGTACATGCATTAGCCCACCACCAGGAAGAAGGATGGCAGACCTGATACATGAAAATAATTTTAAACTCTTTCCCTAACTCCCCCCTACAATTTTCCCTAATTCTATCCCTCCATTAAAACTGACCCTGCTCTCACCTTATCACTATCTCTATAACACTGCCCCTAACCAAAATAAAGATACTCTACCTAAAAAGGTCTAGTACCTAGGGCACATCAAAAGAAAAACCTCTCCACAGGAGAGAAGCCCTACTGGTACCAAGACTGCCATACTCCAAAGACCTGATCTTCCCGAGGTCACCGGTGATATTCCTACAGACCTCCACCTCGGAGAGGATTTTCTGTTGGGTCGACACTAAACACCGTGCACTCCACGTGTAGTACCTAATTACTAAACTAACTAAGAATAAAGTGCCCCGATCTCGGCCACCCAGGTTCCTGAATGCCCCATAAGCCCACTCCGGATAGGTAAGGCCGGCAAGTTGACTCCAGCCGATGGAAGCACCCACCCTGTTGTAAACCCCTATATTAAAGGGACAATGAAGCAGGAAATGGTCCATGCTTTCCAGCGTGTCCCCACACTCTTCTCGGGGACATCCCCGGTCATCAGAGTTCCTACACTTCAAATTGTCCCTCCTATATAGCTTCCCCTGAAAGCAGTGCCAGGCCAAGTCCCAAAACTTCTGGGGGATCCTTTTCATGTTTAAAAGGTACAACCCCACCCTCAGATCCCGACCTGGGCAGTCCCTGAGCGCCAGAGGCTTCTGGAAGTGGGTCAACAGAACCCGTTTGTCAAGGAACTGCCTTGACTGGGTCCTGATCTCCCACACTCCCAGACCTCACCGACGTATCGCCTTCAGAGTCGGGGTAGCGTAAGCCGGAAGATATCCATGGGGCGTACGGAGGTCCTTCACTTGCCCTCCTGTCTTCCATTCCTGGAAGAAAGGCCGAAACCATTCCCTGCAGGAGAGTACCCACGGAGAAGCCCTCTCTGACCAGAGGTTTGAGATGTTAGCTTTCAAGAAGGTGTTGGTTAAGAACACCACAGGGTTTACCATAGATAAACCCCCTAGTCTCCTCGTGCGGTACGTAACCTCCCTCTTGACTAGGTTCATCCTGTTCCCCCATAACAGTTGGAAAAACAGGCTGTAGATCCTAGTGTAGTAAGCCTCTGGCAAGATACATATGCTGCCCAGATAGATAAATAAGGGGAGCAGGTACGATTTGATCAGGTGTACCCTTTCCCTGAGGGTCATAGACCAACCCTTCCACTGGTTCACCTTCTGAGTGGCATCGTGGAGCTTACCATCCCAGTTTTTGGTGGGATAATCATCCTGGCCGAAAGTGATGCCAAGGACTTTTGCTGATTCTTGGGGCCCTGGAAGGATGTCCGGGAGATCAAACGTGGGATCCCCCCCTCCCAGCCAGAGACTCTCACACTTATCCCGGTTGATCTTAGACCCGGATGCCTCCGAGTAGCGGTCCACCTCCGACATCACCACATCGACCTCCTCTCTCGAGGAGACGAAAATAGTGACATCGTCAGCGTATGCCACCACTCTCTGGGTGACATCCGGCTCCGCCAGACTCATCCCGACTCCCGCCAACGGCCCACAATCTACCCTCCGGACGAAGGGATCGTTTGCGAACACGTATAAAAGCGGGCTCAAAGGACAACCCTGACGGACTCCGGACCCCACCTCAAAAGAGCGGGCAGACCAACCGTTCACCAGCGGGAAACTCTCTGCCCCTGCATACAAGAACTTAAGCCAATTAACAAAAGTACTCGGTAAGCCATATCTCAGGAGGAAGGACCAGAGGTACTCGTGGTTCACCCGATCAAATGCCTTGGCCTGATCCAGGGACAGCAAGTACCCCTTCCAGAAACCCGCTCTACTCCGCTCCACTGCCTCCCTGACACTAAGGACAGCACTTAAGGTGCTTCGGCCTGGAACCGAGCAGTGCTGAGTCCCCGAAAGGAGCCGAGGTGCAAACTTCACCAGCCGATTAAACAGTATCTTGGCCAGAAGCTTCCTGTCCGTATTGAGAAGAGCTATGGGCCTCCAATTCTCAATTCGGCTGAGATCTTTACCCTTTGAGAGAAGAATCAGGGTTGACCTCCTCATTGACTTCGGCAGAGTGCCCGAGGAGAGACACTCATTGAATACCTCAGTCAAGTGGGGAGCTAAAGACTCCTTAAAGGTCTTGTACCACTCGGATGTTAAGCCATCCGGACCTGGCGACTTCTTAGGGGCGAGCCCCTCGATCGCCAGTCTCACTTCCTCTTCCCTGATTTCTTCTGCCAAAACATCAAGAGAGGGGTCTACCCCTGGCTCAGGAATAGTTTCAGCCAGGAAAGCCAACATCCTGTCTCGATCTAGATCCTTCCCTCCCAAGAGGTGCGAGTAGAAGGATCTGACAACCTACAAGATCCCTGATCTGGACCGATTCAGAGATCCTGTACTATCAATCAGTCCTGAAATGACTTTACTACTCACTGACATCTTACAGTTTCTGTAAGGGTCGGGCGAGCGGTAATTCCCGAAATCCCTCTCAAAAACCAAAGATGCGTGCCTATCGTACTGACACCCCATCAGCAAGGATTTCACTATGGAGATATCCTCCCTGCTACCTCCAGTCGAGACGAGAAGCTCGAGTTTCCTCCTCAGACCCTGATACAAGCGGTACCTGTTCAGGGACCTGAGGCTCGAGAGCTGGCGGAAGAACCCTGCAACCCGCTTCTTGAATATCTCCCACCACTCTGACTTACTACTACATAGGTCCAGTAAAGGTACCTGACTCTGAAGAAAATCCTCAAAGGACTGTCTTATCTCCGCTTCCTCCAGGAGGGAAAAATTCAGCTTCCAATAACCTTTTCCCATCCGGGGGGTCTCTGAAACATTCAGGGAAAACGAAATCATACAGTGATCGGAGAACTCCACCTCAACCACGGACACTGCGTAAGAGACGGATTCCTCCTTTAAATAAAACTTATCTATCCTAGACCTGCGACTACCTTGATGATAGGTGAAACCCGCGTGGCCCGAGGGGCTTCGGATGTGGGCATCCTCCAGGCGAGCTTCTCTAGCTATGCTAATCAGTGCCACACTATCGCAAGTCAGCGGACCATTGGAGCCTCTCCTATCTTGGGACCTTGTGACATTATTGAAGTCCCCTCCAAAGATCACTTGCCGACTCGTAAAAAGAAAGGGCTTAATCCTCATAAAGAGATCTTTACGGCCCCGCTTAGTTTGCGGGGCATAGATGTTAATGAGCCGGAGCTCTTGTCCCTTCATGAAGACATCTAAGATCAGGCACCTCCCCATTTCTAATTCAATAACCCGTCGGCATTCAACAGGAGCGGTAAAAAGGACCTCACCCCACTATACGGCTCAGCCACAAGAGACCAGTGGGAGGGGCTGCGCCTCCACTCTCTTCTGGCTTTTACCAGAGAGGCAAGATCTGACAACCTGGTCTCTTGTAAAAAGAAAATATTGGCTTCAACGCGGCCGAGAAAATCAAAGGCTGCAAATCTAGCCGTATCCGACTTTATGCTGGCACAATTAATAGATGCCAGCGTCAATGGGGTGAGTGCCGCCATACAGGGTGATTAAATTAGACGGCCACACCCTTTACTTTTGCTTCCCTTTCTTTTTCGCCCCCTCATCCCCTAAAGAAGACGAGAGGGCAGGACCACACTTAGACCTTTTTTTGGATTCATATTGATCCATTTGATCCCCGTCTCCATCCGGCCCCGGTCTAGCCCTTCCCTCCGAGGAAGGTGTCCCGACAGGACAGGGCCCAGTTCCCCCCAGAAGCTCTTTCTTCCTAGGCACCCCGCCCTCACCTTCCCCCTCCAAGGAGGGGGAGGAGATGGTATCGAGGACGAGGTACCGGTTTGACAGGTCAATCAGAGGGGGGGCAGTCAGGCTTCCGTTTTGGACCTGGCCCGTAGTACAAGGAGCAGATGACTCTGACCTCTTCTTTCTCCCTTTCCTTTTGCCCTTATCTTTCTTTTTAGGCCTCTCCCCACTATCCTCATCCACACTTTCATAGTGGGAGGAATCAGAAGGGTCGGCCATATTGCCATCCTCTTTGCGCAGTCTCCTGATCTCCTCATCTAGCACGTTCTCCTCCAGGGCTTCAGCAGTTACAGGGCCAGCTTCAGGAGCAGGGGCTGAAGCTACCCCCGCCACCTGGGCACTCTCCAGCTCCCTACTCCTTCTACGATTTTCCTCCCGCCTTAGTTTGGCGGGGCCCTTTTTCCTCCTCACTAGCCCTGTTGCGCCCCCATCCCTGCTCGTACCCTCCCCAGCCGAGGCAACTTCACAGCTCTCCTAAGCCAGAGCGGCCGCCGCACGGGTGAAGGTGCTAGGACAACGGCTAAAAGGGTGTCCGAGGACACCACACAGGTGGCACCGGATCTGCCGACAGGATGCGGCCAAATGACCCACCCCACCACACAAAGCGCAGACCTGCACAGTACAGGCTGCGCTAAAGTGGGTGGGGCTGCCACACCTGTAACAGACCTTAGGCTGCCCCTGGTAGAAGACCTGAATCCTATCACGTCCAAGGAAGGCGGCTGACGGAATGTGGGCAACCGTACTGCCTGAACGCTTGAGTTTGACGGAAAACGTCCATGCCCCAGACCAGATCCCGTGCTCATCAAAGTTTTTCTTGGGCATGTCCGTCACATCCCCATACCGACCGAGCCAGGTCATGATGTCATAACAAGAAAGCGTCTCGTTACGGGTCAAAACGGTCACTTTCTTGACAGAGTTCTGACGGGAAATCGCCTTTACGGCTAAATCCCGCCAGCCGGGCTCGTTCTTCGCCACTTCATAGTTTGACCAGAAGAGTTCAAGACCCTCTGGCCGAACGAAACTGACGTCAAACTCAGACGAACCGTAGGGGTGAATCAGGGCAAAGATGTTACTCGCCCTGAATTCCATCTGAAGGAGGAGCTCAACCACTTTAGCGCTTGCTCGACACGCATCCTCGCCCCTCCAAATCAGACGGACCACATTCCTACGGTTATTGTCCTGCCCGGTTGTCGGGAGGGACCAGACCACCTCCCCATTCCGCTCTCGGAAAGCCCCCAAACCGTGTCTCTCTATCCAGAAAGACAGGTCGACCTCACCCCTTCCCTCTACCTGGATCGACCTGTCACCCCTGCGTAAAGCCTCCAGGAGGCGCTGTTGCAAATGGCCCCCAGGGCCGGCTGGAGACAGGGACCCCCCTGAACCCCCGGCAGTGACATTGGCATAGCTCCTAGGAGCAGTCACTACCGGGGGGGCAGCCAGACCAGAACCAGACCCAGAACTACTAATACCACCATTCGCACCACCACTCTCATCCACACCAGACTTACCATTTATACCACTACCACTCCCACCAACATTCACTCCACTGACACTCCCACATACACTCCTCTCATCCACAACACTACCACACTCAGCATTCACCCACCCTGCACTCTTGACCTGACTAATAGATTCTGGGCTGGCTGGGAGTTGTAGTATTGCTGGCTTCAGAATGGTCTTTGGTGCTGCTGCTGCTGGGGTCGACACCGATGGCTCCTCCTCCATGGCTGATGTTATTATCAGAGTCTGAGACTGCCCCATCGGGCGCACCCCAGCTCCTCCCACAATGCCAGCACCTGCCTTGCCCGACAGCACGGGCTCTGCGGATGATTCTGGCACCCGGACACTCCCCCCCCTCACAGAGGAGTGCCCCGCAGTGCCCACAGAACACACTATACTCGGAGGACCGCCCCCCGAGCACATGGACCTACCACTCTCTGCCACCAGCACCCGGACACTCCCCCCCCCTCACAGGGGAGTGCCCTGCAGTGCCGGTAGTGCCCACAGAACTCAGGGAACCGCCCCCCGAGCACACGGCGGCATAGCTCGCCTCTGGCACTTGGACACGCCCCCCGCCACCCTGGGGTGGTCCTGCAGTGCCAGAGCTGCCCACCATGAGCCCATCCTGCCCCTCCCTACCGGCAGGATGGGTGGGCTTCACTTCTATTGCGTCCACAGCCTTTACTGACGCCATGCTGTACCCCCCATGCTGGCTCCGTTCCACCACAGAAACGGGGTCTGGCAGTCTGGGGGGCCCAGCAGCCTGAACCAGCTTTGCAGCTGGCCCAGATTGCTGGAAAGGAACAAAGACATACTGCACAGTTTCCTGCATCTTATGTTTCTTAGCTTTATGCTTAACTGCCACATCCTCACATGGGTCTTCTCCAAAAGTGAAATTCTGGACGTGGGCTGGGGACTCCTGTAACACTATAGCCCTCAACAATCCCCCAGCCTCACTCTCCGCATCATCCTCCTCGCTATCAGTAAGTGGAAGTGCCACCTGTGCCGGCTCAATGTAGCTGTCCTGGGTGGTATAGGCTACAGGCACAGCATCTTTCTCCACAACTGCACTTTCCACCACCTTCTCCTCTTCCTTACCACCATCCTCACTTTCTTCACCGCCACTACTCTCCCCATCATCCACCTCCACCTTACCTGGGGATTTCATGGCGGCAAACCGATCCTCGTTGATCAGCTTCTCCCGGAAGAGGCCGCTCCCTTCAATGATCTCTGCCCTCCGCATCTCTAATTTCACAATTTCGCTTTTCAGCGCTGAGATCCTTTTCTTTAATTCTGGATGGTTCTTTTTGGACCCCGTATTTGCCAGATTCTGAGACACCCGTAGATCCTCTCTGGCCATCTTCAGCTCCTTGCCGCACTGGTCGTACTCCGCAAACCTTGCGGCCATGCGAGAGCAGTAGGTCTCGCTGGACTCTTTGGGCCCTCTCTCAGCCCACAACTCCACACTTTTCCTCCTCACCTTCTTTCTACCAGATCTCTGGCTGGCACACTTTGCCGGAGGAGCAGAGCCTGCATTGCTGCAGACTCTGCTAGATCTTCTTCCTCCGGCCGGAACATTGGCTGTTGTAGTTTTCTCTCCACTCCCCGCCAGCCTGGAAGAACGAGGAGTGGAGGCCATGCAGGGAGGCTCTCCTGAGGAGCCTGCCACGCTCCTGGGAAAAGCTGATGTAACACCTGCTGCTTTGCCTCAGGAAGTGTGGAGGAGCTCAGAAAGGGACACACCTGCTCGCTGCACACACTGAACTTCTCTGGACTACAGGAAGTGCGCTCTGCTGACACTTCTGTCCATGTCAGGAACTGTCCGGAGTAGGAGAAGTTTACTATGGAGATTTAATCCTACTCACAGAGAGCACTGTAGTCAGACCAAAAAGAACTATACAACTTCCTCTGTAGCATACGGCAGCTGATAAGTACTGTAAGGATTAAGATTTTTAAGAAGTAATTTACAAATCTGTTTAACTTTCTGGCACCAGTTGATTTAAAGAAATGAAATAAAATAATGTTTTCCCCCGGAGTACCCCTTTTACGTAACACCTGTAAATTCTGCACTACCAATATCACCAGCCACTGAAGAGAGAGGTCATCCAACAACTGAAGTCCCAAAAAAATCTGCCACTAAATCCCTCAAGCAACCGTTCAGCCCCAGTCCAGAACCATCTGACCGGACCACAGGGACCAGTGTGGAGGAGAACAGTTTCCAGGTTGTAAAAGAGAAGAACACTGGAGCAGCCAGATACACTGACTCTAAGGCTGAGCCTCATACTTCTACCGAAGCTGCAGAGTTATAGGGGAACTGTAAAAATGAAAGTACTACAACCCCCAGTGTGGTCCGTCTATGCCCCCCTAAGGGTCAGGGTTGGAGGAGGCACAAGTTGAACAGACACACTACAATGGGAGTTGTAGTACTGTAGTTGTTAAAGAAAAAAAAGATGTTTTCATCAGGTTGCCCATAGCAACCAATCAGATTGCTTCTTTCATTCTTGAGAAGACCTCTGAAAAATAAAAGAAGTAATCTGATTGGTTGCTAAGAGCAACTGGACAACATTTCCTCTCCACAGGTACATTTCCCCGATTGTCTTCATATTTAGGATGAGAATCTACTGACAAAGTGAGTAGCCAACCATTTCTGGGCATAAAACTCTATAATTTAGGCAGGAAGTTAGGGCCAGTCGGGACATGAGGAGGAACGTGAGAAGAGCTCCCTACCTGATGGAGGACATGGACGCGATCTTGAGGTGAGTGAGGGAGGAGGCGCTGCTCCGTGGGCCCCAGTGGATCGCGGAGCAGTTTCCGGGATTCGCGGCGCAGTCGGTGGGGGAGTCCGGGCCCTGGTCAAGCGGCCGGCGCTCTCGCCCTCCGGAGCGCCTTTCACCTGCAGCCTCTTCCTCTGCTAGACGCCGGCGGGTGAGCCCTTCGGCCGTTGCCGCTGGGGGGAGGTCCGTGGCGGCCAGCAGTGTGCTGTCTGGGGGAACGCCTGCCGGTTCGGATGCTGCGCTAGTGGGGACCGCGGGGCGTGCGGGCGGCGCGCCTCGCTCGCTGCAACGGGAGCGTGGTGCGGCGGCCTGGTCCCTGGGAGTGACGGTGATGGGGGAGCAGGCCAGGGGGAGGAGGACGGCAAGTGCCCCAGCTGACCCCACCCCCCAGTCGGGGGGGCGGCTCCTGCGGGCCTGGCAGTCACCCAGGCCTTGATTCATGCTGCACCTGCGGCCTCCTCCACTAGAGGGGGCAGGCAGTACTAGATTGTCGCAGGCTGCTGCTGCTGCAGGGGGAGCTGCAGTGTACGGGGGGAATGAAATTAGCCCCGCCCCTAGCGATGCCAGCGGTGATGAGCTGCTGCTGGCTGATGGTCCTGCTGTTGCCCTGGACCCGTTGGCCAATCCCCTGCTTCCCCTCGGGGTCGCAGGCACGGAGGTTAGCGGGGGCCGGAGTTCTTCGGCACATCGCGGATCGGGTTGACAGGTTGCTGGGCGGGGCTGGAGAGGACCCAGCAGTCATGGTACATATTGGCACCAATGACAAAGTAAGAGGTAGGTGGAGTGTCCTTAAAAATGATTTCAGGGACTTATGCGGCAAGCTTAAGGCAAGGACCTCCAAGGTAGTAATTTCTGAAATAGTACCAGTTCCACGAGCTGCACCAGGGAGGCAGCGGGAGATCAGGGAGGTAAACAAGTGGCTCAGAAGCTGGTGTAGGAAGGAAGGGTTTGGGTTCATGGAGAACTGGGCTGACTTCGCTGTCGGTTACCGGCTCTACCGTAGGGATGGGCTGCACCTCAATGGGGAGGGTGCAGCTTTGCTTGGGGAGAAGATGGCTAGAAGGGTGGAAGAGTGTTTAAACTAGGGACTTGGGGGGAGGGAACCTACAGCAAAGAGGGGGAAGATAGTGTAGATAGAGAGGTGGGAATTATAAATGTACCTGGGGGTGGAGCGGAGGGAGGGGTTAGAATAGTTAATAGGAATAGGCTTCATAGGAAAATAAAACTTACACCCTTGAATCCCATTAACCCCAATAACATAAAGGATGGAAATGTAAAGTGTATGTTCACAAATGCCAGAAGCCTAGCAAATAAAATGGGGGAGCTTGAGGCCTTGATACTGGAGGAACATATTGATATAGTTGGGGTCTCTGAGACATGGCTGGACTCCTCGCATGACTGGGCTGTCAATCTGCAGGGGTTTACATTGTTTCGCAAGGATAGAATGAACAGAAAAGGTGGTGGAGTCTGTCTGTATGTAAGAAGTGGTATGAAAGTCAGTGTGAACGATGCCATAGTGTGTGATGATTCTGAGGAGGTGGAATCACTGTGGGTAGAATTACAAAAGGAGGGAAATACTGAAAAAATAATATTTGGTGTAATCTACAGACCCCCTAATATCACTGAAGAGATAGAAGGTCGGCTGCATAAACAAATAGAGAGGGCCGCCCGGGCAGGTACAGTGGTAATAATGGGAGATTTTAACTAACCAGATATAGATTGGGGTCCGGGGTTGGCTAAAACTACAAAGGGGCGACAATTCCTAAATTTATTGCAGGATAATTTTATGGGCCAGTTTGTGGAGGACCCAACAAGAAGTGATGCCTTGTTGAATCTGATCATTTCCAACAAAGCAGAGCCGGTTGGTAATGTAACTGTGCGGGAAAACCTTGGTAATAGCGACCACAATATAGTTACTTTTGACTTAAAATGTAGAAAACAAAGACAGGCGGGGAAGGCAAAAACATATAACTTTAAAAAGGCAAACTTCCCTGGGCTGAGGGCTGCACTACAGGACATAGACTGGGGGGAGGTGTTCTCAAATACTCATACAGAAGGTAAATGGGACATCTTTAAATCAATACTAAATAACTATACAGCTAAATATATACCAAAGGGGAACAAATATAAACAATTAAAACTAAATCCTACATGGCTGACAAATTATATTAAAAGAGCAATAAACAACAAAAAAATAGCCTTCAAAAAATTCAAATCTGATGGGTCAGCTATAACATTTAAACAGTACAAGGAGCTTAATAAAATCTGTAAAAATGTAATAAAAACAGCAAAAATTCAATAGGAGAGACAGGTGGCCAAAGAAAGCAAAACTAATTCTAAATATTTTTTTAGATATATAAATACAAAAAAATCAAGGACATAGCATGTAGGACCCCTTAATAATGATAATGGGGAGGTTGTCACGGGCGATCAAGAGAAGGCGGAGCTACTGAATGGGTTCTTTAGTTCTGTATACACTATGGAAAAAGGAGCTGACATTGGCCAGGTCAGTGCTGGTAACACATCATGTAATGTACTGAACTGGCTTAATGTAGAGATGGTACAAGGTAAGTTAAGTAATATAAATGTAAGCAAATCTCCAGGGCCAGATGGATTGCACCCAAGAGTTCTTAGAGAGGTAAGTTCAGTAATATCTGTACCCCTGTTCATGATATTTAGAGAATCTCTGGTGTCTGATGTTGTGCCAAGGGACTGGCGCAAGGCGAATGTGGTGCCGATCTTCAAAAAGGGCTCTAGGTCTTCCCCAGGAAACTATAGACCGGTAAGTTTAACGTACATTGTGGGTAAATTGTTTGAAGGACTTATAAGGGATTACATACAGGAATACATAGGGGATAATTGTATTATAAGTGATAACCAGCATGGGTTTACTAAGGATAGAAGTTGTCAAACCAATCTAATTTGCTTTTATGAAGAGGTGAGTAGAAGCCTTGACAGAGGAATGGCTGTGGATATAGTGTTTCTGGATTTTGCTAAAGCATTTGATACTGTCCCTCATAGACGTCTGACAGGTAAGTTAAGGTCTTTGGGTTTGGAAATTTTAGTTTGTAACTGGATTGAACACTGGCTCATGGATCGTACCCAGAGAGTGGTGGTCAATAATTCGTACTCTGATTGGTTCACGGTTATTAGTGGTGTACCCCAAGGTTCAGTACTGGGACCGCTGTTGTTTAATTTATTTATCAATGATATAGAGGATGGTATTAACAGCTCTGTTTCTATCTTTGCAGATGACACCAAGCTTTGTAGCACGGTACAGTCTATAGAGGATGTGCATAAGTTACAAGATGACTTGGATAGACTAAGTGTCTGGGCATCCACTTGGCAAATGAGGTTCAATGTGGATAAATGTAAAGTTATGCATCTGGGTACTAATAACCTGCATGCGTCATATGTCTTAGGGGGGGATTAAACTGGCAGAGTCACTGGTAGAGAAGGATCTGGGTGTACTTGTAGATCACAGACTACAGAATAGCATGCAATGTCAGGCTGCTGCTTCCAAAGCCAGCAGGATATTGTCATGTATCAAAAGAGGCATGGACTCAAGGGACAGGGACATAATACTCCCCCTTTATAAAGCATTGGTACGGCCTCACCTGGAGTATGCTGTTCAGTTTTGGTCGCCTGTACATAAAAGGGACACTGTGGAGCTGGAAAGGGTGCAGAGACGCGCAAATAAACTAATATGGGGCATGGAACATCTTAGCTATGAGGAACGATTAAAGGAGTTACAATTGTTTAGTCTTGAGAAGAGACGTTTAAGGGGGGATATGATAAACGTATATAAGAATATTAATGGCCCATACAAAAAATATGGAGAAAAAATGTTCCAGGTTAAACCCCCCCAAAGGACGAGGGGGCACTCCCTGCGTCTGGAGAAGAAAAACTTTAGTCTCAAGGGGCGACACGCCTTCTTTACCATGAGAACTGTGAACTTATGGAACAGTCTACCTCAGGAACTGGTCACAGCAGGAAAAATTAATAGCTTTAACCCCTTCATGACCCAGCCCATTTTCACCTTCATGACCTGGGCATTTTTTGAAAATCTGACCACTGTCACTTTAAACATTAATAACTCTGGAATGCTTTTACTTATCATTCTGATTCCGAGATTGTTTTTTCGTGACATATTCTACTTTATTTTATCGGTAAAATTTCACTGATATTTGTATCCTTTCTTGGTAAAAAATCTAAAAATTTCATGAAAATTTTGAAAATTTAGCATTTTTCTAACTTTGAAAGTCTCTGCTTGAAAGGAAAATGGATATTCCAAATAAATTACATATTGATTCACATATACAATATGTCTACTTTGTGTTTGCATTAAAAAATTGACAAGTTTTTACTTTTGGAGGACATCAGAGGGCTTCAAAGTTCCGCAGCAATTTTCCAATTTTTCTCAAGATTTTCAAAATCGTAATTTTTCAGGGCCCAGTTCAGGTTGGAAGTGGATTTTAAGGATCTTCATATTAGAAATACCCCATGAATGACCCCATTATAAAAACTGCACCCCCCAAAGTATTCAAAATGACATTCAGTAAGTGTTTTAACCCTTTAGGTGTTTCACAGGAATAGCAGCAAAGTGAAGGAGAAAATTCTAAATCTTCATTTTTTACACTCGCATTTTCTTGTAGACCCAATTTTTTAATTTTTACAAGGGGTAAAAGGAGAGAAATCACCCTAAAATTTGTAACCCAATTTCTCTCGAGTAAGGAAATACCTCATATGGGTATGTAAAGTGTTCGGCGGGCGCAGTAGAGGGCTCAGAAGGGAAGGAGCGACAATGGGATTTTGGAGAGTGAGTTTTTCTGAAAGGGTTTTTGGGGGGCATGTCCCATTTAGGAAGCCCCTATGGTGCCAGAACAGTGGACCCCCCCACATGTGACCCCATTTTGGAAACTATACCCCTCATGGAATGTAATAAGGGGTGCAGTGAGTATTTACACCCCACTGGCGTTTGACAGATATTTGAAACGGTGGACTGTGCAAATAAAAAATTTTATTTTTCATTTTCACAGACCACTGTTCCAAAAATCTGTCATACACCAGTGGGGTGTAAATGCTCACTGCACCCCTTATTACATTCCGTGAGGGGTGTAGTTTCCAAAATGGGGTCACATGTGGATATTTATTGTTTTGCGTTTGTCAGAACTGCTGTAACAATCAGCCACCCCTGTGCAAATCGCCTCAAATGTACATGGTGCACTCTCCCTTCTGGGCCTTGTTGTGCGCTCCCAGAGCACTTTGCGCCCACATATGGGGTATCTCCGTACTCAGGAGAAATTGCGTTACAAATTTAGAGGGTCTTTTTTCCCTTTTACCTCTTGTGAAAATGAAAAGTATAGGGCAACACCAGCATGTCAGTGTAAAAAAATTTTTTTTTTACACTAACATGCTGGTGTAGACCCCAACTTCACCTTTTCATAAGGGGTTAAAGAAGAAAAAGCCCCCCAAAATTTGTAAGGCAATTTCTCCCGAGTACGGCAATACCCCATATGTGTCCCAAAACTGTTGCCCTGAAATACGACAGGGCTCCAAAGTGAGAGCGCCATGCGCATTTGAGGCCTGAATTAGGGATTTGCATAGGGGTGGACATAGGGGTATTCTACGCCAGTGATTCCCAAACAGGGTGCCTCCAGCTGTTGCAAAACTCCCAGCATGCCTGGACAGTCAATGGCTGTCCGGCAATACTGGGAGTTATTATTTTGCAACAGCTGGAGGCTCCGTTTTGGAAACAGTAGCGTACCAGATGTTTTTCATTTTTTGGGGGGAGGGGGGCTGTGTAGGGGTATGTGTATATGTAGTGTTTTTTACTTTTTATTTTAGGTTAGTGTCAGTGTAGTGTAGTGTTTTTAGGGTACAGTCACATGGGCAGAGGTTCACAGCAAGTTTGCCGCTGGAAGTTTGAGCTGCAGCGCAAAATTTGCGCCATCTCAAACTTGCAGCACTCACTGTAAACCTCCGCCCATGTGAGTGTACCCTGTACATTCACATTGGGGGGAGGCGGCAAACATCCAGCTGTTGCAAACTCCGAGCATGCCCTTTGGCTGTCCGTGCATGCTGGGAGTTGTAGTTTTGCAACAGCTGGAGGAACACTGGTTTAGAAACACTAAGTTAAGTAATAAACTTTCAAGTGTTTTGCAACCAAACTTAGTGTTTCCAAACCAGTGTGCCTCCAGCTGTTGCAAAACTACAACTCCCAGCATGCATGGTCTGTCAGTGCATGCTGGGAGTTATAGTTTTGCAACAATTGCAACAGCTGGAGGCACTGAGGTAGGAAACGGACAATGTTTCCCAACTAGTGTGCCTCCAGATGTTGCAAAACTACAACTCCCAGCATGCCCAGACTGCCAAGGCATGCTGGAAGTTGTAGTTCGGCAATATCTGAAGGATCAGATGTTGCCGAACTACAACTTCCAGCATGCTTGGGCAGTCTGGGCATGCTGGGAGTTGTAGTTTTGCAACATCTGGAGGTCCACAGTTTGGAGACCACTGTATAATGGTCTCCAATCTGTGCTCTTCCAGATGTTAGAGAACTACAACTCCCAGCATGCCTGGACAGACTGAGCATGCTGAGATTTGTAGTTTTGCAACATCTGGAAGAGCACAGATTGGAGACCATTATACAGTGGTCTCCAAACTGTGGACCTCCAGATGTTGCAAAACTACAACTCCCAGCATGCCCAGAAAGCCAAAGGCTGTCTGGGCATGCTGGGAGTTGCAGTTTTGAAACTCTCAGAGGCAGCAGTGAGATCGCTTTACGGCGATCTCACTGCTGCCAATGAAGATGCTGCACTGCTGCCGGAAACTCACCTCCGGGACGCAGCGCCGCCGGGACCGCCTGGAGGACGCCGGGATCGCACGGAGGACGCCGGGACCGCTCGGGACACCGCTCGGACGGGTAAGTGACGCCGGGGGACGGGTCAGGGACACTTAGCAGAGCGGTGTGTGTCCCGATCCCCGTGATCGGGACTTACACACCGCGCTGCTAAGTATTCTGATAGCGAAACGCTGCTATCAGCTAGTCAGATTTGACCAGCTGATAGCAGCGATCGCTGGGGGGGGTGGGGGACGAAACCCCCCGTGGTCGCACGGTAAGATGGCTGGCTATCAGTGATAGCCACCATCTTTCCGGGCGCTGCGGGATGCCGCGAGTAGCGGCAGTAATGTCCATGACGTACCTGTATGTCATGGGTCGGGAACACCTTGCCACCCATGACGTACAGGTATGTCATAGGTCGGGAAGGGGTTAAAACAGGATTAGATACATTCCTGGAACAAAATAACATTAATGCTTATGAAGAAATATAAAATCCCATCCCTTCCCCAATATCGCGCCACACCCCTACCCCTTAATTCCCTGGTTGAACTTGATGGACATATGTCTTTTTTCGAACGTACTAACTATGTTACTATGTTACTATGATGCCGCTGTTGGGGGTGATTTGACTGGTGTTGCTGCATTCCGCACGGAGGGGGTTCTTCGGGTCCAGCCTCCTGTCGTCGATGTGAGCCGAGTCCGTGATGTCCGGAGCCGTCCCGCAGCTGGAGTTACGGCCGCTGGTCCAGAGCCGGTGAGGTCGGGTGAGTACACCACTGTCTCCACTGCTGCGGGTTCAGGGGGGGTGGGGGGGTTGGAGGGTTTGCAATATTTCATAGATGGGTTGCAAGCGTTGCTGCGCAGTAGCGGGTTGTCTGCGGGTGGGTCGCCGGTACCTGTGTGGGGCGCAGCGACTTTGTCCAAGGGGCTGGTGGATATAGTCGGGGTCCTGGGGTTGCTCGGGCGAGCTCACCCCCGGTGGTGGGGGCGTCGGGATCCGGTGGGGGGGTTCGCTTGGCTGCTTCTGCTCGGGGGGAGGTGTACGTGTGTTTCGAGGGCCCCTTGGGCGCGCAACTTAAGGCTGAGGTGCGGGAAAGGATTTGGAAGCGGGAGTATGTGGATATTTTTTCGCTACTCCTGCTTGAAAAATTTAATCTGGACAGGGTTAGGCCGGATGAGTCGAAGCGTATGGAGAAGGTTGAGGAGGAGGAGCGCCGGCGGTATCGGCTGATACCGCGGACCTTCTCCAACTGGCTTCAGGCATTCGCTATCTTGGCCAGCGTTGTGGGAGAAAAGTCGCCGGAGCATTGCTCTGGTCTCTTTTGTTATTTGGACGCTGTTGGGGAGGCGTATTGGGTGTATGGGGGTTCGGCGTGGCTTTGGTACGACGAACAGTTTAGGCAGCGGATGGCGGTGCGCCATGATTTGAGGTGGGACCATAAGGACATAGGGCTGTGGATGCGGCTTATGGCGGCTCCACGCAGTGGGGGTGGCCTGCAGTCCTTTCGGGACAGCGCCGGAGGTGCAGGGCCGGGGTCAGGGTGTTTGTTGGCAATTCAATGAAGGGAATTGCAAGTTCGGAACAGAGTGCCGTTTTAAGCACGAAGGCTCCGGATGCGGAGTGGGTGGCCACGGGCTGTCGCGCTGTTTCTGGCGGGGTAAAGGCAAATTGGGGGAGGTTGATGCGAAGAGGGGCGACCCCGGTGCAGGTGGCAAGGATGGAGCCTTTCCTCGCCAAGTACCCAAATAGGGCGGCGGCGGAATTTTTGAGGGCGGGGTTTATGGACGGATTCCGTATCCCCTTTGAGGGGGTTCTGGATGGGAATGGGGAGGTTAGGAATTTGGTCTCGGCTCTTGTCCGGCCAGATTTGGTGGAGGAGAAACTGATGAAAGAGGTGTCTTTGGGTCGGATGGCTGGTCCTTTTGACTCGCCTCCGTTGGTGGGCCTAATAAGTTCCGCCTGATTCACCACCTTTCACATCCTTCTGGAGGGTCGGTGAATGACGGCATTGACCCAGCTATCTGTGCTTTGACTTATACTTCTTTTGATGCGGCATTGGCGTGGGTCCGGAGGTACGGCCAGGGGGCCTTGTTGGCCAAGACGGACATTGAGGCCGCTTTTCGTCTGTTGCCGGTACACCCGGACAGTTTTGCGTTATTGGGGTGCTGTTTGGGAGGGCGTTTTTTTGTAGACATGTGTTTGCCCATGGGCTGCTCAGTTTCATGTGCGTTTTTTGAGCAGTTTAGCTCCTTTTTGGAGTGG